>NC_051182.1:116295872-116595872 GCF_013339695.2 Rhipicephalus sanguineus | reverse complement strand
ACCTTCGTGGCTCGGGAATGTGATTGCTGCGGTGTCTCACGAAAAGTTTCGCCTCTGAATGACCTGGCCTATTTCGTTCAACGTATTAGCTACATTTTTTTCCGAGATTTTTTTTAAATTACAATTTAACAGAAGAAAGATACATGTGTTTCACGAACCTCAGTTGTATTCTGCGATATTACCTGCTACCGAATGTGCATGCCTTGCGATGAAAATCGGAGTGCCTACGAAGAGAGTCAGCAAAAAACGTCAGAAGCGCGAAAAAAAAAAAACTTGTTATGTCACCCGTTCTAATGAAAAGAGCGTTCCGTCGGCGGTGTATTGCTGGGGGGTTTGCTCCCAATCGCTGCGCGTTTTGGATGATACTATAAATTTCTGAAATAAAAATACGCTCTAATGAAATTGATAGTATACAAAGTGTTCCCTCCGTTTGAGCAGGGGTCGACGCGTGGCAATAAATTTTACCCACCGGTTCGCAATCGGCAGCAGCCACTGTCGCTTCGTGGAGCGCCAATGTAATATATATATATATATATATATATATATATATATATATATATATATATATATATATATATATATATATATATATATATATATATATATATATATATATATATATATATATATAACAACGAAGCTCTTTTTTCTCGGCAAACCCTCGGTTTGACTCAGCAAGAAGCTGTCATCATCGTGAACGGCGCGCGCTCTCTTCGGTTTCATCATGCTCGGCTTCGCTCACCGAACACGTGCGCCCGGCGCGCGCTCTCCCGCTGCGCAAATTTGTGCGGCGTGGGAAGCAATAAATTGAATTGGCGAGAAAAACGAGTACACAGAGAGGGAAAGCAGTAGATAGAAAGAAAAAATGTAAAAAAAAGAGAAAAAAGATTAAGGCAGATTCGCAATTGTGGCGCCAAGCCTGAAGGAAGTGCGGAGCTGGGCGTCTTGCCTTGTTTCTCTTCCTTTTTATCTTTCTTCCTCTCATTGTCTTATTTTTCAATTCCTTTATTGTCTCTGTTTTTATTGCTTACTTTGTCTCTCTGCTATTTATTTATCTCTTTGTCGGTTTTTCCACCTTTCTTTCACTTTCTTCCCTTTCTTTCTCTCTCGCTCTCTTTTTCTCGCTTCCTCCTTCTTTCTCTGTTATTTTCTCTTTCTGTCTTGCTCTACTTTATTATATCTCTGTTTCTTGTGTCCTAGATAAGTATCTCTAGCTTCGTGTATATCTGTGTAGTTGTATCTTGTTTTCTCTGGCTTCCCTTTCTACCTCTCTATGTCTCTCTTTCTTTTTTCGTATATTTTTGCTTTTATCTCTCTTTATTTCTCTGTCTCTGTACTCAATCTGTCGCCCATCCGAGTTACTGCATCTCACGCCAGGCAAATCGGAGCAGCGGGAGCGCACGCGCCGGGCCTATATGTTCTGGGAGCGAAGAAGAAGATGAAGAAGAGAACGAAGACAACTCGTGCCGGCCGAGTTATTGCGTTCCACGGTGTAGAAAGGTAGATGCCATTCATGATGATGATAGTTTTTGAGGACGCGTAACTGCATAACGAAAAGCGTAACGGCTCCACTGTAAAAGATACTAAAACATACAAACAAACAGACAGAGAGAGAGAGGGATAAAAAGAAAGGGACACCGAAAAAGATGTAGAAAAAACAGTGAGCAAGGCAGAAAGAGAGAAATAAATATAAAGAAAAAGTGAGCGATAATTGGACAGAGAGAAAGAAAGAAAGGAAGGGAAGAAAGAAAAAATATGGAAAGAGCGAGATAGAAAGGAAAAAAGAGAAGAAACAGATACAAAAAAGAGATCGAGAAACTGAGAGAAAGGCAACACGGAGAGGAAGAAAGCAAGATAAAATAAAGAGAAACAAGGAAAACTGTCGGTTCTAGCTTACGCCGCTAGCGTAAGGTGCGCAAATTTTAACAAGGAAGTGTTTTATGCTGGGGTCCACCAAGACTTCCCCTACATCATTTCCGTCACGGAAGTGACGTCGGTAATATGCACGCGAACAGATGACAATAAAAACCGGGTGGCAATGTTTCATGGATTTCCTTGACCTGGGAATTGAAACAACGACCTTTCGGTCCGCGACGACAGCTGCCCGGCGCTGTACCCACTGCGCCACCGAGGCATGTGCCGAAGGATTTGCGAGGGCGCCTTATATACCTCTCACCATTCGCCGTCTAGAAGTGCTATCGTACTGCTTCGAGTACGATAGGAGAGGCTAATAAAACAGCTCGCTCGGGCATCAACTGTGAACTTTGATTCTAAAGACGTATATGACTGTCTGGTCATGGCATGAATAACGTGAAACTCCTGTCGCGTACGTCGTCAAACCCTTACCTCCAGACACGTGTGGCACATACCTGTTTACCATGGGCTGCGGTGTATGTGTACGCGCCACAGGTGTATGCGCCCATGAACGGCAAGAACAGACATAGTAATTTAAATGCGACAGCGTTAAGAAAAACCGACATAAGCAGCGTTGAAACCACGAATGTAAAGAAGAAAAATTAGGACCCAAGCAGGAATTGAACCGTAGGAGTCTGCGTGGCAGTCACGTATCCTACCACAGAGTCACTCGAGATCTAGAAACTGTTTTGGGAAAAAACCTTATGCAGGCGCCATTTCTCTGCAACTTGAATTGCGGTTGTGGTGCTGGCAGTCTAATGTTATAACAAAGCAATAAAGGCTACATATGTACTCCTATGATACAGCCGTCATGTCAGGTCAACGTCTATGATTCCAGTGCAGGCTCCGCTTTTATAGCAGTCTAATAAACATTAAGTTTTATTCCTATGATTCTACAAGCTATATTCAAGCGTTGCTCGACCCAGGAAGAATACGCTATTGAAAGTTTCGTATGATATTCGCAGTGTTGTAGGCGTTACCGGAAAAAAGTAACTAAATACGTTACTCGTTACGCTAACAAAAAGGAACGCGTTACCGCCCTACGTTACCTTATGAAAGAGGTAACGCGTTACCGTTAGTTACCCTAAAAAAGTAACGGACGTTACTTCTGCCGTTACTCTATGGTCAGAAATTTTATTCACCGCACTTCCACTGTAGGAACCCTAAATAACAGTTTTACAAAGCTGATATTTACAATTCACACAAGTCTTTCACACAAAACAAAGGACACTTTTTGCGCGAAGTACCGATTTACCAAGAATAGGTTGCACAAATGTGTCGTACCATGGCAACAGTAGCATAGCCAGAAAATTTTTTCGGGGCTGGGGCGGGGGCGTGAAGCCATACTTTATGTATGTATGGTTGTGCGTGCGTTTGTATATGTGCCTGTACATGTACACATGGAAAATTTAAAGATTTCCGGGGGAGGGGGGTTGAACCCTCGAACCTGACCCCCCCCCCCTCTAACGCCAGTGGTTGGCAATTGTGGAGTGACCTAAAGTCGCCTGTTCAGTTACATGTTATGGCTGATAACTCTGTGGCACATGGTAAATCCATTTTCTCAGTGTGACGTTAAACACAAAATTTGATTATATCATCAACGCTCTCCTTAAAGAAAACACCACAACTCTCAACAAATGTACAGTAATTCTGACGGTGCGCTTCTACTAACAAGACAGATGATCAAATAGTCATAAAGAAATGCTTAAGCGGCTTAGTTTCGGGGAAAAAAAGATTTGCACATATATGTATTTTTCCCCCTTGAAAAATCAGTACACTTGCCTCAAAAATAGCGAGCGTTTATGTGAAGGTGCTCGAGGTCCGTCTCGTTCGCTGAAAAATTGGGTAACTATAGAAATGTGTACCCGCAGTTGCCGATAGAAAGAAGCAAATTTCATTTTGAAAACAAAGTTGATAACCATCGCTAGATTATTGCAAGGAGAATTTTCTAATAACTACAGCTTCTTGTAGAAGACATGCTGTTGCTTTATTTCTTGTAGAAATACAGCAACAGCTGCATTTCAATACTGTCATCGGACAGATTGTCTCTCTTCTTAATGAATACGTCCGCACCTACACTAAATAAGCCTCGAGGGACGCATTGGATGGTACTCTTAACGCCCGATGAATGAAATAAAATTCGGCAGATCCCACGTACCGCGGGAATCGATGTTATGCGAAGCATGCGCGGGATGGTGACTGTGGCGTAATTTTTCACATTGAGCGAAACGTTACGGAATGACGCGAGAGAAATGTGTAAGTGCTATACGAACACTCATATGTTGAGTCGCATATGTATTATGTCACCAGTTGCTTACAGTTGCGCAACGATGTCAACAGCAACATGGCTGTTACCAACACAAGACGCCGTAAGCTGATATGTAGTGCTTATATTCTTCAATACTGGATAGCGTCAATCCGATGAGGACAAAGAAGCAACACACATGCACAGGTCAGGCGTTACTCGCAACTAAGCTTCATTCAGGAAAGTTTGCCTAGATATATACACAGCCGAGTGGCACGCGTAGGCGCACTGCATGTACGTTACAGTCACAGTTACAGTTGTTATGCTTATACTTGTCCGTTATGACGGAGAACGCACGCACGTTTCACGAACCCGTGTTTTTGTGTAGAAGGGGTTCTTGACAGTTCTTGAACAAGGTCATCATCACCGTGATCAGTGAGCACCAGCAGCTGGACCGGACTTATTAATCGGATCTGTTCGTAATAGCGGTTATGAGGAGTCTAAGGTGTAGTGAAATGCGAGGTATAGTGCAGCTGGTGGAAATTCTGTATGACTCTTACGATGAAATGATCTATGATGTTTCCTGTCGTGGACGTGGCAGCGAGGTCTTTTGATGCCCTGTCCGCATCACAGCCATCTTTCACGCAGTATAAGGACCAAGCGTTGTTGGGTCTTGATAAATCAATGTCGAAGTCACTGGTAATGATGAGAGGCCTGGTTCTCTCAGCAGATTTATTATAGGAAGCATTGACCCCGGTTTTTACGTAATCCACGTGGTCCACGTTGCGGAAGACGTGGACGACTAGATGGTAGTGGAGCGTCATCCAGGGGTGGTCTGTCTTAGCTTCCTCACTTTCCTTGCGTCCGCCGCGGTGGTGTAGCGGTTACGGTGCTCGGCTGCTGACTCGAAGGTCGCGGGTTCGATCCCGGCCGCGGCGGTCGCATTTCGATGGGGGCAAAATGCTAGATGTCCGTGCTCTGCGCGATCTCGGTACACGTTAAAGAATACTCGATGGTCAAAATTTCCGGAGCCCTTCGCTACGCCGTCTCTCGTAATCATATCGTGGTTTTTGGACATGACACCCGACAATTATTATTATTATTATCCCTTTCCTTGCTTGTCAATGTGCGTATTCGCGGTTACTGTGTTGGTTAGTCTGCATCACCTGTGGCACATACCCGCATAACGTGGACTGTGGCATACGGGTATGTTCCACACGTGTCTGAGAGAAAGGGTTTCATGACGTACGTAACTGGTATTTTGCGTTATTCATGTCATGACCAGTGAAACGTGTTTTGTCATACAGTGATCCCCTGCCATGCTAATTTTGATATATTACAAGTTATGGAGACGACCAGGAAAGCGCTCAGACGTAGGCGGCTAGATAGATAGATAGATAGATAGATAGATAGATAGATAGATAGATAGATAGATAGATAGATACGTAGATAGAAACGGCAAAAGTGCCTGAGGTTCGCTAAGAAATGCTTCGCATTTAAAATAACGCGAGAAAGCGTAGGACGAGACGAAGAAGGCTACAGCACAAGCGCATGTACTGTAGCCTTCTTCGTCTCGTGCTACGTTTTTTCGCGCTGTTTTCGTTCGTCATGAGTTACCAACTCGCCTAGCAGCCTATTCTTAACGCCTGGCGGGCCGGCATGAGTACGCCGCTGTGACAACAGAACGTCGGGGCGAGCTCTGCAACAGTGGCGACTATGAGACGAAGGAATTCTGTGTAAAACTTCCGGGATAATTGAAAAAAAAAGTAACGAGTAACGTGACACCTCACGTTACCAAAAAATGTTAACGAAAGTACGTTACCCGTTACAGTTCCTAAATAGTAACGAGTACTTTACTAAGTTACCGAAAAACGTAACGCGTTACCGGTAACGCCGTTACTTGTAACGCGTTACCGCCAACACTGGATATTCGCATCATGGAATCGTAAAGTGCACTTCATTTCAATAATACTGACGTATATGCGCTAACGCGAGTGCTCACGTTACGGCAGACCATAAGGTACCCTTTAAGCGCCAGTTTTGTCGACGTGCCTCGTAAGCTCACGATGTGCACACAACTACTACACTTTCAAAAACACGTTGATCCGCCTCGCAACGCTTGGCTTACAGCCAAAAACTGCAGCACAGTACTACTCGCTGACTGCTTCGCTCGCATGAAACCGATTGACACAAGGCGTGGGATCTGCCGAATTTTTGTCTTTATTTTCTCTCTTTTTTATTTCTACACAGAAAGTGAAGAGGAGGACGAAGAGAACGCGCCCTGACCAAGTGTTTATCAGCACCATGCATAGCTCGTGAGGAGAAGCACTAATTTCTTTGAAGTTCTATGTCCACGCTCCAAGGACTTACCACCAAGTTAAACTTGTCCGCCGTTAATATATATTGGATGATAACAGTTGTGTGCGGCACGGGCCGCTAGCGAAAGTTCTGGGCGTTTGAGATACGTGTTCTATAAAGTACTCTCACTTCTCCCTGAACGTGAGTAGAAGACAACGGAAAAATACGGCGTTGATGGAACCAAATTATTGAGAGCACACAAACCTTAACTCATCCTGAAAAGCCTCCGTGCTCGATCTGGTTATATTATAGAGTACTGCCGCGTTTCCGAATAGCTTCACTATTACCTACAAATCTAAATGTGCTGCAAAAAAGAAATTACGCTTGCAGTTCATTCTTAAATCTAACGAAGCGACATCATGAATATTCCTGGAATGGTGCTGTTTAAACGTGTGCTACGAATTGCTCACGAAGCATGGGGTAGCTTCAAAAACAATTACCGAGAATTACGATATTGTCTCATGCGAATTCTGGATGCAACTGTTCAGGTGTTTGGATTTTGCAATAAGTTGAGGTGCGACTGCCTCGCTAACCGGCA
This sequence comes from Rhipicephalus sanguineus, assembly GCF_013339695.2. Lineage (NCBI taxonomy): Eukaryota > Metazoa > Arthropoda > Arachnida > Ixodida > Ixodidae > Rhipicephalus > Rhipicephalus sanguineus. The sequence continues at coordinate 116,588,817 of NC_051182.1, read as the reverse complement.
GACCACGCAAGGCAGCACGTGGGCGCGTTTCGCAACAACAATAATCGCTATTGCAAAAACCAGCGCCGTTCCAGTACCCCCAGCGTGATACCAGTACGTTTTTAGGGGCGCAGCCCCTCTTAGTCTAACCTTGTCCCATGTCAGGCGTAACCGCGGGAGTATCTCCCGAACAGTATAATAGATGGCGCTGTCCCATAGAGCCATCTATTAGGAGGCTCACCAGTAAATATACGGCTAGCAGTGCGGGCGATATGGCAACAAGGAGCATTAAGCGGAAGGTCAGAGAGGCGGAGAGGACTTATTGGATGGCAGCGATGGAAAAGAAGCCGGCTCTGAGTAACTACCGAAAGGGAAAAAACGAAATAAGGAGGGAAAGGTTTTATGATAATTCAAGGGGAAGCGCTTTACTGTTTGAAGCAAGGTCGGGCTGCCTTAGAACGCGTAGTTATAAAGCGAGATTCAGTAACGAAGAAGAACAATGTACATGCTGCGGAGGAACTAAGGAAACGATGGAACATGTACTGATTGAATGTGGCGATATTCACCCAGGTATACGTGTGGGCACGAGTCTACATGAAGCCTTGGGTTTTAGGGACAACAATGGAAAGCTGAACACGTCCGCGATAGAAATAAGTAAGAGACGGTTAGAGTATTGGTGGCAGAAAAGTAGAGATAAAGAACAAAAATAAATAATGGGGGGAAAAATAGGGTCATTCTGCCTTAAGAGGCAGAGAGATAGACCGTGAATTTATAGTTTTTTGGTATAATAACATAGATTTAATCAATGTAAATAAGGTATTAGGCCAGCATAAAACAACGAAGCTTTTTTTTTTTTTTCCGTCGAGCCTGGTGGCAGACATGTCACCGCCCCGTTACAAAGGGGACGCTCATAGCATCCATCCATCCATCCATCCAGAAAAAAAAAATAATTAAAAAATAAAATAAATAAATAAAAAATATAACAATGGAAAACAAAAATAAAAAATAAAAGAAAATAAAAATAACAAATAAAAATAAATAACTAATATAAAAATTGAAAAATACAAAAAAGAAAAAGAAGGAAAACGAAAAAAGAAAAAATAATCAAAGCGGCGTATCACTTTCATTACTGCTGGGCGAAACCACTCAACATTTCACGGTGTACACATGATTGCTTCAGGAGCTTCGCCCAAGCTCTTCATCATTCACCCGTGGATATGCTGTAATATTTTTGGCACTGGATCGCACTGGAAACACTGGTATACGCTCGAATTCACTAGGACTCCAGTGAAAGCACTGGGATAGAGCTGGGCACTGGTTGGGGCACTGGCTTTGTCGCTGTGACGCTGGCGCTCACTGGGAAGCGCAGGGGACGCTGGAATTTTCACTGGCGTGCGCTGGCACCTACTGAAGCCTGCACTGTTTCTGCCAGTGCCGCGCGCTGCTTTCAGTATTGTGCGCGACGGAATGATTCGCTATCGTTGAATATAAAATGTTTGATTCGATGGTACCGATAATGCTATCTGAACGGGTCCCAAACATCTGTCACAAATTCTAGCTTTGCAGAGAAAGACGATGAGATGCGCACTATTTTCATGATATACGTGATATGTGAAATCACAGTCACTTTTACTGTTTCCGTGTCGAATGTGGAGAAAAATATGTTAATAAACAAAAGCAGCCAACATTGATCATTTTGTTTTCTAGCACGCTTTTTTGTTCATGTAGTGCCAATAACGTCGTTCATTTTTGTGGAGCACGTAGCAGCAATGAATACACGTTTTGTTCATGCCGCGCATATATACCAGTTTTGCATCCGTGATGTGTTGCGGTAATGACTTCATATTCTAATACTTATAAGTCTGGAGGCGTTGGTCTGACTATGCAGAGCAAATTGAAGTAAATGAGCTCTGGCTTCGCGAACCCTCCCAACGAAGGCCAGAAAAACAGCCTTCGTTCGATATCGCCACACCGGAAACGCATCTTGGGCAATTCTTGCACTTCCACTTACTTCAGCTATACGTTAGGTAACAGCTAATAAGGTTCCGAGGCCAAAATGCAGAAACTTCAACCATCGCAACTTATCTGCGCCGAGATGCGGCTCCCAGCGAGCGTGAGGCCTAGCTTACCGGCCGAATCCGTCTACGTGCCACCGGCGCTTTTTGGTTTAGGCACACGTAATTCGAACGTGTAAGAATTACTGTAAAGTATAGTCTGGACATCTGTTAACCTAAATTAACCATTTTTTTTTCTTTTGTACGGTGTCCGCAAAAGGAGCGCTGACCATCGATGCGACGCGCTTTCAGCAACGAATGCAGGCTCACCGAAAGCAGCCAGCCGCACTCGCCCGTACTTCGTTGACTCATACGTCAGAACACATACCTGTCAACTGGTGCGCGTTTGGGAACTAACACACCGGCATCTTTTTTCAACGAATTGTATTTGCTTTTGCTGAGCGGTTTTATAGTTGTTGATATCGATAGAACTGCAGATCAGAATACAGGCACGGCCGCACCGCAGTAATATCGTCGCTCGCGCGAGAAAACTACTCAGTATGAATTCATGTAGGCGCGCGTTTATCGAACGAGTCATCATAAAGCTTCTGTACATGTTGATCATTAGCAAAGACGAGAAATGGCTATTAAAAATTGGCAGTGACAGCCGTCAAACCGTCAAACTACCTTGCTCCTCGATCCATTTGATATTTTTTCAAAGTTAAGACGGGGATAGACCTTTTTCAAGTGCACGAGCGCCACCAACGGGCGCGCAAGCGCTCATGGGAAATGTTTGTACGCCGCAGCAGCCGCCGCGACGAGCGCGCGGGCCTCGCGCTGTGGCTTGCCGCTTGCGCCGTACCAGGACTTCTTAGACACAGGATTTCTTAGACATAAGTGGTAACGTGATCCTACGGATAAGAGTCCTCCCACTCTTCCTAGAGGGTCAGGGAACTCTCCTAGAGCGCGCCCACACTGACCCACCAAGAGAGTCATCGTGACTCATTAAAGAGATTTGTATACGTGGCAAGCCAGAACTTTCCAAAAAGAGTCACGTATACACTTTTTTTTTTCTTAGAGTGAGGGGGGCCACGTTTCAGCAGTGCTGCTGTCGCAGATGACGCGGCATGCCGAAGATGGCGTCACCGCGTTCGCTCAGCATCTCAAGCAAGCCGTGCGGCCGAAGCCACTGTTTTGTGCCGAAAAATGCAATTCGCGTTGCCTTTTGAAAACTCTCACATCGGCTTCCGAATTCAGCATGGATGAAACCGTCATTACACACTCCAAATTCTTTTTCTACACTTTTTAAAGAGAAGTGCTAAAGTGTCCCTTTAATTCAAGCTTTCATAACTCACAGATTTCTGTGGCAGCGTCGTACGCGGAAACCCGGCTCCACCTAGCGTACACAAATGCGACACTCGCAGGTGCACCGGTCACACGCGAAGTTGTACGCGCCGTTTTCCAATAAATGAATGCTCTCACAATCGTCGACATGCCGGCTCTCTGCCGTTTATGTTATGGCAATGTGATCTCTCATCGAGAAAGCTTGTCATTTCACGTGGACGCATTTCATTGTTGCCTGGATATGAACGCATGGCTGTCGTTGTTGCCTGTAGCAACTCATGTGTTGCGCTGCTGAGCACGTGGAGGAAGGTCTTATTCCCGGCATGGAGGAAAGATACAGTTAGGAGGAAGAATTCCGAAATGCGACAGAGAGAAAGAAAGAAGGAAAGAGAAAAAAAGAAAGAAAGAAAGAAAGAAAGAAAGAAAGAAAGAAAGAAAGAAAGAAAGAAAGAAAGAAAGAAAGAAAGAAAGAAAGAAAGAAAGAAAGAAAGAAAGAAAGAAAGAAAGAAAGGAAGAGTAGTGCGTCAGGCACGCATCCGCAAAGCTTCGATTGACCCACTTTCAGGATAGGGCAAGGGGTCCTCAATTTCTTGTTCTTATAGTTGCTACATTTGATAATTTAAGGGACGCTTATTCTCGTTTCTTCTTCCTCGTTGTCACTAAAAGCGTGCTAGCTTAATTGGACCTAAACTTTCACCATATGATGCATTTTTTGTTGCCGCGTGAATAACATTGATCTTCCAAAACCAGGTTATAATATGTGGAGTTGAAAGTCACCAGATCTACATTTTTATTTCCACTTTTCTTCGGTTTTATTTCAATAGGTAGCGTCCTGCGCTTCTGTGGGTTGATTGCTGGGTAGTTATAAAAAATCGCACATGATGTCAGCGACCACACTTCATGTATTAATTAAGATTAATCGCTTTTAATAAGTTTTACCCAGAAGGTCGCTTCTAGTCCCAAGAGGGCTTCGACATTAGCACAAGCCGAATCTCGAACTAGTGCGACGAAGCCACCAAGGGCGTAGCCAAGGGGGGGGTTGGGGGGGGTTCAAACCCCCCCCGAAATTTTTCAGTTTTGCTTGCGTATATATACACGCACACATACAAACGCACGCACAAACGTACATAAAGTATGGTTGAACCCCCCCCGAAAAAAATTTCTGGCTACACCCCTGGGAAGCCACCTCTGCAAAAACTGTACCCCAATCAGTATCGCATATAATATTCATTCTAGCTTAATTAGAAAACTCGAGGGATTACGCAATACCGCCGGGTCTATGGCTCATCCATCAAGTTAATGCAACCAACCTTAATTTAGTCGTTATTATCACTTCTTGTGTACCACCTAGCGAAAAACTCTTAAACATGGCTTTTTCTATCGGTATAATTTGATGCTGCGATATTGGCTGTAGCATCTTCAATTGATGTTTTTATCAGGACGTATTCGCCGTTATATCATTACCTCATAGCTTCAAGTTCGTTGGAATAAATACTCTGCATGTTTCGCTCTCTATATCCTATATTTGCTTATTTTGGAGCGCTCACCTCTCTCCTCAAGCAATGTTCCTTTTTTTTTTATTTGTTGCAGTGATTAATCTAGCACTGTGCTAATTCGCGAACACGATTACCCTTTTACCGACGACGATTTTTTTTTTCGCGTCTTCGAAGAACATGACCTTGCTATTGGCGACCAAACGCAAAACCTTTGCTTGTTTCTCTCGCACTCTCTGTTTTATTTTTATCTCTAGCTCACATACTTAGCACGTGAGGTGGGGACTTTGAATATAACTCTGGCGGTGTTACCGCTAAGTTAGGCTGGTTTAAGAGAAGCAAAAAACGAAGGAAACAACGCCCCCTGGAAAGCCACAATATTACGCTTTGCGAGACGTGGTTTGGAGAGCGTGCCTTAATTGCTACTTGGTCATACACTGCTTCACCATGACTCCACAATTTCCTGCCTTCGACGTACACAACTTCTTCTCTTCAAGTGTTTTTATTATTTTAATTTGTTGCATTTTAATTACCTTTTTAATTTAATAATTAATTGATTTTATTTTTATTATACATCCTGGGGCATATAAGTGAAGAAGGATAATACGGCTTTTTCCCCTTGAAGAAGGCTGAAATTGCAGAGAAGTGGTTCAGTACAGGCAGTGTTTTGAATTCCATCAGACACACATGGCTGTACTGCTGCTAATACATGTTTAAGAGGGTGGGAAAAGACGATGTAGACTAGCTGATTCGTCTACGACATTGGCGGTTGAACTACCAATGAAAATTTTGCTGTTCGATTAAGAGAGCAAGAGAAACTGCCTCAGACACGCTGGCTGACGTTTCGCTAGGAGGACTTATCTTTGTCAAAAGCGCTTTTTCATCCACGGCATGTTAGTTTTAAACCTGTTTATCTGAACGTCATGTTCTGTAGTGTCGCGTGTCGCTTTTGGTAACCACCGTCTGGAAAACCGAAAGTGGAAAGGAGATGAGCATGACCCTTATATTTCCCTTTTCTCAAGAAGGATGTTACGCGGTTCAGTAATTGCGGAGTTTCCATGCGTCGGCTCCCACCTCGACTTCTGATAAACAATTTGGAACACAAAGGCTGCAATGCCTCTTAGCAAATAGTAACGGAAAGCGATTAAGGACAGGATACATTAGTACCTACATATTGACAAAAAAAAAATGGCGAGGCACGCACTAAGCCGCGCAAGCATTGAAACAGCGAAACTGGAAGATTCCGAAGATTAACCTTGTTGCTTCTAGGTTCTTTCTAGGCCTTAGCTAGGTGATGGAGGCTTTTTCTAGGTTGCTTCTACGTGGTTTCTAGGTTTCAGCTGGGTGATGCTAGGCGGTTTCTACGTCGATTTTTAGCGCAGAGAGGTTTGAGTTAAACCACACACAGTCAGACACGACACGGATGTTCAAACTGCAGAGGCAAAACCTCGCGCTTAAACCAAGCGTTCGCACCTCTCATAGATCTACGGGCACATGGTCGTTGGCGTAGCGTAGGCCTTCCATCGCTTCGGGGTCTTCTCTCAGCCGCCGTTCCCTTTCCCGTTCCCTAGTATTCTCTCGTTGTACGTACTCCGGGTGTTCCGCTTGACACCGTCGCTTCGCAGTCATTTGTTAGGCTAGCTGTTGCCTTCTTCATTTTTAGTGGACCAGCGGTGTGTAGTGGGATTTACCCAATTTCTCTGGCACATACCCGTTTATGATGATGAAATGGTATGGTATGAATAACTTCATTGATGTCCCGAGGATTCAGTCCAGGACTGACGCGGGCCGCTCCCATGTCGGGACAGAGAGGCCAAGCCCTTCTGCCGCCAGACGGGCCCTCTGGACAGCCCTGAAGTGGTGAGTAGTGGGATTTACATAATTTATGTGGCACATACCCGTTTATGATGATGATAATTTTTTGGTTCCACGGACTAAGAACGATTTGCTAAACAGCTTCGCTATTTAAAATATATGCCTAGAAAATGTTGACCATTGACCATCCTATCAGTTGTGAAACATTACCGCTATATGTGCCCTAAATAAGTGCGATGCGTAAAAAAAAACACATTTTGAGAGGCAAACGTTCTGGCGATGGTGAAATCAGAGCTATAACTCAGCATTGAAGTAGCAAAGAAATACTATTAAATGCGAAGCATTTCTTAGCGAACCTCTGGCACTTTGAGCGTTTCTATCTATCTATCTATCTATCTATCTATCTATCTATCTATCTATCTATCCGCCTACGTCTGGGTGCTCTCATGATCGCCTCCTTAAGTTGGTGTAGACCAAAATTTGCATGAGGGGGTAAGAGGATCTGACGAATATGACTGCCGGGTCATGACATGAATAACGTTAAAATCCTGTCGCGTACGTCGTCGAACCCTTTCCACTAGACACGTGTGGCACATACCCGTTTACCACGGGCCGCGGTGTACGGGTATGCGCCACAGGTGATTGACAGTTTATATCTGCCCAGGAGCGGCGAGAACAGACGTTGGTAACTTAAATGCTAGAGCGTTAAGGAAAACCAACATCGGCAGCGCTGACTCAGTGAATGGAAATAACAAAAATTAGGATCCCAGCAGGAATCGAACCCAAGCATTCTGCGTGGCAATCAGGTATTCTACCACTGAGCCACGCCAGGTTTATAAACTGGCTTGGAAAAACAGCCTACGCAGGCGTACTATCGGTGCAACGTCAATTGTGGTTGTGGTGCTGGCTATCTAATTTTACAAGACAGCAATAAACGCTACATGATACTCCTACGATGTGTACTCCTACGATACAGGCGTCATATCAGGTGAACGTGTGTAGTTCCAGTGTTGGCTCCTCTTTTATAGCAGTCTAATAAACAATACATTTGTATTCCTATGATTCAGGAAGCTATATTGGAGCATTGCTCGACCGCGGAGGAATACATTAACGAATGTTACATATGATATCCACATCACAGCACCGTAAAGTGCACTTCGTCCACCAGAACGACGCAGTGTCCTCTTCAATTCTTACGAGGCTGGGCGATGGCCTCATGCTGACCGATGATGATGCCAGATTAATTGACAGCCGCTTTGTAGACTAGGCTACGTAGGCCACATACGCCCAGGTAGTCTACGAATACGACCAACACCATCCACTGAAGTTGGTCTACGTAGCACTATCCAGGCCTACTAGCCTCGACGGCCTATACCTCACCAACACGAAGGGTGGCTTCAGGTTCGGACATGTCGCTGGCTCTGTCGACAGATAATTTGTCGACGAAATGACCGAGGCATCCACGAATTCCAACAGCTCTACTATACCACATACTTCATTACACATGGACCCCTCGTCACCACGATCACCACCGAATCCTATAACAAGTCATGACCAGCTGTTGGTGCTCACTGATTATGGTGATGATGCCCTTGCTCAAGAACTGTCAAGAACTTCTTGCGCACATGCACACGGGTTCGTGAAACGTGCGCGCGTTTTCGGGAGACGTATAAGCACTACATATCAGCTTACCGCTTCTGGTTTTGGTAATACCCACGTTGCCATTGGCTACGTTACCCAACCGTAAACAACTGGTTATATAAGACATATGCGGCTCTTCAACATATATATGTGTGCGTGTAAAATATATACAAATCTTTAGCGTCATTTTGTAAGGTGTCACTCAGTAAAAAAAAGTTACGCCACAGTCACCTACCCGCCACATGCTTCGCATAACATCGACTACCACGGTACGTGGGATCTGCCGAATTTTTTCGTACTAAATCAGTATTCGATTAGATGGAATCGCCCTCTCGACGTTCCCAACACATACCGAGTGATCAGAATTAAGCTTCATGCCTGTCTGAAAATTCTTCGCATGGAGGTACGTGAAAACCACCTTTGCAAGAAAGTTGTGTATGTCAGTTTATACAAAGAGAGATGATAATTATTTCGGTTGGCTTCCCAAATAACAAACATTGGATAATGCACTGTTCACCGGGTTAAGTAAGTGGGCATTATTCTGTTCAAAAATTAGAGGCAGTCATGTTTCTACACTGTTCCACTTGAAAATATCATTGTACCATGTCTGTGCTCCCAGATCTCCCGCTGGAAAATTTAATGGCGGTTTGCGTGATTACGAATGCAAGTCAGTCGGGATCGGCGCAAAGTTCCTCCCTGACATGACGTGTAGTCATCCCTTGATATTGCCAGCCGGTAGCAAAAGGGTAACCGTTATCACCTTTGCCTATGTCTTGAAGGCGTCGTCATATTACACGCCGCGCGCAACTGCCGTGAAACAATTGGGAGAAGCTTTCGGCCACTTCTTCATGCCTTTCATGTGCAGCGTAGTTAAACTGTATGCCCCAAATTGCACAAAGCGGAGCGGTAAAGCTCATCCTGCAGTAAGTACCAACTCGCCCACCAAAAAACTAATTAAGGAACGAAATCACGATCGGAAAGCAACCATGACACAATTGAAACATATTGGTTGCGATTACGTTGGTTTTTTTGGCCGCGATTGGTGATGTACTGCTGGTTTAACGAATCTGGCTCAGGTTGATTCCAACAGGTTTAGGATTTGGCTTATTTTTTATTCAAAACTTATTTTTTAAGCTCACGTTACAGACAGGGATTGCTCATGCTGATTAAAAGTAGTCTGAAGTGAATTATACTTTGGAGTGCTTCTCGTTCTAGTGAAATTTAGCCTAGCATCGGCTTCTGGATTTGGCTCTTTTAGAAAAAAAACGGAAAAAATAAGCGTCCCATATGAAGCAGAACAACTCGCTCAGAAACAAGGTTGGTGCAGTGGATTTAATTGTCTTCCTGCAAGTCTTTCGATGTAGAGAACTTCTCTATTGTTCGAGGGCATGCGTCACAACCGTCTAGCGCATGAGGCGACAACGCAACTTCGCTGACCAACCGCCCACAGAGTGTTGACTAGAGCCCATATTTAGTATTCCGTGCTTTCTTATTTTTTTGTCGCTTAGACAGAACATGCGCGAGGAAGGTTTTAAAGAATTAAAGAAGAAATGTTCAATGTAGAGAATAATCTACATTCTACATTTCGCCATGCACAAAACAAACTTCATGGACCTCTTTTACGTAAACGGCTTAGGCAAAAGCTGGTATTGATTGTGCAGCTATATCCCATGCCGAGCGCGGATTATCAGTAAATCGCGGTTTAGCTGCACCAGATGTTCATATAGGAGGAGAAAGGTACATTCAATTAAGCACGACTTTGACCAAAAGAAACGACCTATGCTGCGATTACGCGTGAAGCTTGGTTTGGTTTGGTAATGGAGTTTAACGTTTCAAAGCGGCTTGGGCCATGAGAGAAGGCGTAGTGGAGGGCTGCGCGTAATTTTGGACGAGGTGGGGTTCTCTAACGCGCACTGACACTTCATAGCACATGGGTCTCTGGCATTTCGCTTCCAGCTAACTGCGACCGCAGCAGCCTGGACCAAACACACGTATTTCTAGTCAGCAGCCATTCACCGTAACCACTGGGCTAATGCAGCAGCTAATTCTGCATTAGTTTTCTCCGTTTTCATGTCATTGTGCAATACCTACAGTTTATATGGTTTTATAACCTAGCCTTTTGTAAGTTGTATTTATATCGCTTTACAAAGCAAATGTATGTATATATATATATATATATATTGGATTAAAATTGATCAATTTTGTTCAGGTCACAGTTTTACTTTACCTATTCGGAACACGAAGACGGCAGCTTTCCAACTTGAAGGAAAGGAGAAGACTTTTAAGGGCCCGCTTTTTCTTTGTTAGACACAATATTAATCAAATCAGATGTCTGTTAGTTTTCTAACTTGTTACACAGTGGTCTTGAATAAGACTACAGCTTGCGACACCAACTCGCCTAATATCCAACATCAAGTTAAAGTATGACCTATATTTCTATAATTTGTTTGTTAGAACTTACTTAGATTTCAGCCCCCTCCCCCCCCACACACACTAAAATAGATGACTTGTGGTTTACAGATCGCGGGACATAGTACATTGACAGTCTTGTTTGCAAAAATTATAGCGCCTGAAACATTGCTAATGCGATTAATTTGGTCTCATTTGTGATATACATGTGTTTGTGACTGTACGTACTATTTGTGTGTATATGTGGACATTGTATATATCATAGTCCTTAACTGTCACATGGAGTAGCAAGCCAGGTGATAAACCAGGCTAACATCTCCCGGAATTTCATTACATATCTTTATCTCTCTATATATATATGAAAGACTGGGCAATTGGCCTGAACATTTGTAATTGTTGCCAGAGTTATTTGAAAATCTTCATAGGACCTTCTTACGTTATACTGCACATTGATTTCCGTTCATTTTTTAACCTAGTGAGTGGGCAGTTTGAAAACTCATTTAAATTAGACATAATGTGTGATGCCTCCGAATGTGCAGGCAGTATTTTCACTACAACTTTTCTGCCCAAAACTTTGGTGGCAGGAGCAAAGAGTGACAATGTTTTTTTCTCTACCAAGCCCTCCCGGTCGAGTACCTATTTAAGGTTTTCCGAGTATTCAGAAAATGTGTTTTAAAAAATAAAATTGGCACGAAATCGTGGCTCGGGTTCAAGTCAGGTGTTATGTTAGACATATACGATATCACAGTGCAGATTTACTCAGGATAAGGACCGATTAACTCAAAGCATTATTAATAAAAACGAATTGCATGAAACGATTAAAAGAGCAGACGGCTTTTTGTGAGAAGCTGTGATCGTTGCTGCACCTGGCGGACTAGACATCAACCACTTGTCGTTTTCTACGTGGCCTCAGAGATCCATTTCGGCAGCGCGGCGAAGCACACAGTTAACTCAAGGAATACATCAGCGCAGACGTGCGAAATACCACACACTTAAGCACAATAATAGGGTCGCCTGTAATTTTTCTTTCGACGAATCCGTGCTCGTTACAATACTTTAACATGTTGCGCAAACATACCAGGACGCAGAATTATAATTGGGAAGGACAGTCCGCGACTGTGTGACGCCATCTTGCTTTCCTCTCAACCATTCGCTGTTATTTTTTTATTTTATCCGTATTCTTGTTATCACGCCATCGTCTCAGTAAAACGAGCGGTGCCTCTCAGATTAAATAAAACTAAAAATGACGTGTTTTGTATTCCAGACGGGCGAGACCAACTCCTGTAGACCTCATTTATTATTTACTTCCCCGCCTCTTCGTCTCCACGTCAAACACAAGGAGGTGCATGCTAAACATTTCAACAAGAACGCGTACCGGCAGACACGAAATCCGAGGGCGCGTACCGAAGCAGTCGTCAAATTCACTTTGTGAGTTCGAGTGCCTTTTCTAGCACACAGCTGGCACACATACGAGGTTATGAAAAGTGTATTCTGCGTGTATAGGAGTGCCTGCAGCGTACAGAGCTCCAACCAGAAGCCTTGCGATAGAGCTCGCGAAATGGTGCGTAGCACAGTGCGGGTGACCAAAAGAGCCACACACTTCAGCAATAGAGAAAGCGAGCATGAATATTCGGCGCGCGTCTTAGTAGCACGAAAACGTTTCCACAACGTCAGATCTGAAGTCCAGAAAGTACGTGCCAGGAGCGGCGAGAGTGGCTTGTCCGTTCTCCACGTTATGACATGTGGTTTGATTCTTCGCGTGGCTTACGACGCGACATGAATAAATGTTTCGATATACGGCCACTCCATTGTTGACCTATTACTCCCGATTCTTGTTCTTATCTTTTAGCTTTCTGCCGAGGCATCTTCTTCAACGTAGAATGGATGAGACCTTTGGAATAAGAACATGAACATACGAATTCCACCTACGTCTCGAGTCTCATCACGGGAACCCGGAGGGAGCTATCCCGGATTGACATATACTGTAAAAAAAACAGCACCGAGTTTCCTTTGGGCGTTGTCAAAGAGATGCGTAAGCGTTGGGTTTTATTGTAGGTTGCGGCCTTTCCTGGAATTCGGCTTTGGGGCTCATCGGGACTATAACAACCACATCTATTCACGCGTCGCTCGTACTTGCGCGCAATTCACTAAAAATTGTAGTCTTGTCACAAAAATCCTTTTTTAGCAGTTGGAGGACAAATTATGCGTTATTGCAGCCAAAATACAGCGAATCAAGGGAATGCGTAAGAAAACATCGTTCCTCATTCGCCCCATCGACATGGCTAAATATTACATGTTTAACTTGATACGGTCAATAAACAATGCATTATATATAAATCATTTCCATTAAAAATAGTACATTCGGTGACCGTCAATTGACAACACGATAATTTATAATGAAACAATTCAAGGCAAGGATGTCGAAGGATTTGTGAAATGTGTGATCTTTGACATTGAAAAATGCTAGAGTCCCATGGGCTTATATGTAGGCCTCCGTTAAAGAACCGCAAATGGTCTAAATTTCTGCACCTATCAGCCATGGCATCTCTCATAATCATATCGTGGTTTCGGATTGTAAAACTTTAAAAATTATTATTACACACCCACGTAAGCTTCGAACATTAAGGTTCGGGCCTGAGTTTGGCGCAGCAAGTAGGGACAGCGCTCACGATTAAAACACAACCGTGTACTTTTCTTAATTCGCGCATTTGTCTGGTTAGGAAAGCTTGTTTCATTCTAAATTACCTCGTGACAATTCTAGGCCATCTACGCGTGTTCTGTGGTAGAGCCTCTTATATATAAACCACGCCACTTAAAGGTAGCACACTCACGTTTCCAACATTCGATCCGTCCTTCATTATGCGTTAAAGACGTATACTCATAAACACAGTTGCGCGGGTTACCAGAGAGCCCTCCTTCGCGTGGGAACCCAAGCACGTGGCCTGTGGTCGAGGAGAGTTTGCGAAGTTAACCAGTGTCCTTCTTACCGAGCGGCTCGCGAACACGGCGCTAATAATTCATCGGCTTTCAGCAAACTTGCGCTAGTACTTCGAGCACACATACGAGCCGCACTGCTATAGTGCCGCAGGTAGCAAACTTACTCAGGAATTACATATAACTCCCCTTTCCCACTGCCTCCTCCAGTACAAGTGCCGACAGCCATGCAACTAACAAGAGTTGGAGCGTGAAATACAAGCCCGCATTACGAAAGTGCGACTCTGCAGCTGGCATTTGCACTATAAAAAACGCAGGTTGCCAGAGATAAGTTTTCTATATCCTCTTGTATCCCAGGTAGGGGGAATTGTCCAATATATTGGACAACTCATTGTCGTCTGCTCTAACCCCAGCACCCACTATTTGCAGTTGAAAACTATTTTTTAGTTTTTTTCAACGTCTACTAGCGCCCTCTATCAAGTGTGGGCCAAACCAATAGAGCGGAGTGCCTGGAATACTAGTCTAAAATGGCAGCGGTCAGCAATGGCGTGTTCTACGGCCGCACTCGTCAAACTACGTAATTTGGCTTGCATTTCTGAAGTTTGTTTGCTTGCTTATCATTCTTAAGCACCTCATCATTTCGAAAGTATCTTTTAAGTACCTTATTTTCGCAGTGTTATTTGGTCCTGATGTCCAATATATTTGCCATCAGGACCAATTCATGTCCTGATGTCCAAAATATTCGACATTGCACCACACACAAACCCCAACTTTTACTACGCTAAGCTTTAACACTTTCTTCCTACGTGGTCTATTCGAGCTTTACTGAACTTTCTGAAAAAATTCGTGCACCTAGCTTCAACCCGGGACTCAGGATTATATAACGTGGAAGTAGCCGCTTTGGAGCATGTATTTGTGCAGCACACATCTGGTAGCTACATCCGTCCTCGAAAATCGCAGTTTCAGACAAAAAGCGTACAAAAAAAATGTTTCCGGAAGTTTCAAAACAAAACTACGGACGCAATTCATCACGCATTGCGCACGAGTTGTTCTCGACTGTTCGCAAACCGTGCGAACAGTCGCACAAATACATGCCCCAAAGCGGCTACTTCCACGTTATATAATCCTGAGTCCCGGGTTAAAGCTAGGTGCACGAATTTTTTCAGAAAGTTCAGTATAGCTCGAATAGACCACGTGGGAAAAAAGTGTAGTTTGTCTGAATGTAGGGAGTTCCCTCTGTTGAATAAAATAAGCTCTAGGGCTAAATACGACAATCGCACAGAGTCCAAAGGATGTTTTCGAATTTACACTGAGCCCCTTTCATTTTTCTCTCATATGCTAACTTGTCATGGCGTTACTTCTTCGTGGATGTTTTCAACTGTATTCTGTGTATACAGTGGCTACTGTGGGAATCAGTTTCGTGTGAAGCATTCAGCAAATAGCAGTCTATGCCGAATTTTTCACTTTGAGCCAAGCTTTTGCTACTATGTAGATCGATTTCACTTGGTGTAAGTTTAGTATTGCGCATGTCGTGAGCTTGTCGTACATGTAGACTACACAGGCGTGTAACGGGTGCATAAGATCTTGTGCTAGACCCGGCGAGGCAATATTAACCTCTCCTAGCCACTAAAAAAAAATAACGCAACCCATAAACAGGATGCAGGTCTATACAGGAAATGCGCGAACATAACCCGAAGCAAACTACACTATGTATATTACGTGCGAAATTAGGAAAATTCCTATTCGTAACTACCACAAGGCGTCTTACGCGTCATACTGTTGGCGGCGCAGCAGCACGACAGATTCCACTCTTTATAACCACTGAGAGATTTCCATGTAAATGATGAAATGCCCCAGGAAGAAAAAAAAAATTTAACATGACGCATACCTGCGTGTCGGTGATAAGGAGAGACCGGATATTTGGCAAATTCCTATTTCGTTATTTGCGCTCCTATCGCGCATTTTGATATATGCGCATGAACAAAAGGTTAAATAGGACTTTTGTAGTGTTTTTATAGTGCCTATAAATGCCTACTTTTGAGCTTCGTGCCTAATTGCTTGCAGATGTCTATAAATGCATATTTTCAAAAATGGCGCTTATACGAATACTATTTAGCCTCAAGTTTTGCTCCCGGGCGCAGTTTGAGACCGTTGTTCATGTCACCGCGCAATATTGACTGTTAGGAACTCTGTGGTGTTCAACCCAGTCGTCTAATTAAACCAACTACCGGAAACAACCGGTAGCTGCAGTGAAGTGGGACACGCCGGCAAGCATTCGCCGCCGCGCTGACATGGCGCGAGCCGTTGGTGAATCCGACCATTTTGAGAGCCGTCAGCAGAAAGGAAAGTGAAGAGCAAAAAAAGCAAGAAAAATGTAATGTGCACGCGGCTTTTGTTTTAATTGTAACTTACTTTTTAAGGTGTTCACTGCAGTAGCCTAGCCAGAAATATTTTTCGGCGGGAGGGGGGTTCAACGATACTTTATGTACCTTCGTGTGTGCGTTTGTATGCATGAGTGTATATATACACACACAAAACTAGTTTCGGCGGGGCGGGGGGGGGGGGACTCTCTACAGCCCCCATTCCGCCTGGTTCACTGCCAGTGGTTCACTGCCAGTGGTTCACTGCCAGGGGAGCAACTGACTCTATACTCGACTCGACCAGGCCAACAGGGGGAATCCCTCCCTTCTGGTCCTTAAGCAACCTGGCTAGCTGCTCCTGCTCTGCCTGTCTCAGTTATGCCGAAAAGACACCCAGGAGTGTGTTTATTCGATAGCGGGCACTTGACTCACCGTGCAGAACAGGAGAGAAGACCGTGTTCTGGGAACCGTGCGGGACACGCACAATTGCAAGGCTGCGTTCAACTGTGGGCGCCTTTGTGCCCTGTTAAGCAATAACATTTTAGTTTTCCTGTCGCAGATGGAAGTCGCGCACGTCTTCGCTTGACATTATTTACACTTGTGCGAAAGTATATTGTGCCTCTCTTTACAATATTAGATGATTAAAACATGGTTTTGCCTGCCTATTTCTGGCGCATAAAGCGAGCTTTTTTAACACCTAAAAAGCCGGCTTCTAGTGATAAGTGAGGTATATTTATGGGAAGCTTGTATGAGTAACATATTTTTCGCCGGAAGCGTCTTACGCAAAAAAAACGGGCGCCGGAACGCGTACATCAATGCGGCCTTCGAAAGTGTGCCCGTCACATGCCTATTTGGGCGCGCCGTTTTTCAATAATTGATGCACTCTCGATGGTGGGCTTGTAGGTGATCAGCCGTTTCTGTTATGGCGATGCGTTCTTTTATCAATGTCGCTTGTCATTTCACGTTACCCCATTTCATTGTTGCCTTACATTTTGCACTTCATTGTTTAATGCACGACCATCGTTGTGGCCTGTGGCAAGCGAAGTGTTGCGCTGCTAAGAACTTTGGTGAAGGTCTTATTCCCGGCATGTAGGAAGAGTTAGGAGGGAGCATTGCGCAATGTGATATAAATAAATAAAAGTAATTGGCATTGCGCAATGTGATATAAATAAATAAAAGTAATTGGCATTGCGCAATGTGATTTAAATAAATAAAAGTATTTGGTCAGGGACGCACACGCCAAGCTTCGCTTGCCCCCATTATCCCTATTAGGGAAGAGTTCCTGATTTTTATTCTTTTTCTATTTCTGCTTTGTTTGTCTCTGAAACCAAACGTTCCCGAGAGTTTTCTATTCTGCCAGAACCTTTGTTCTATGTAGTATAGGGCACATAAATGGAGCAACCTCCTTTCACCGCAGGACAAATCTTGCTTCTCGCAAACAAAGACTGCGACATCCTGGCACAACCACAACGCGCAAAGGCTTTCTCATTTCCTTCATTTCTTTTTGCGCGTGCCTACACCGCGCGCCGACAACTGTTAAGTAAATATTGCGTCGAAAGTGGCCTCTATCGGTTTGTTTACACTGAAAGACAGGCCACCGTGCTTCCGTCGCGTTTCGGCCCAGTAATTCCGTATGTAGCATATAAACTAATTACGGCTCACTGTCACGGTCTCGTTCACCGCAAACTCGTTAGCGTCCTGCTTTTTAGCTCTAACAAAGTGTGTATCGTACTTTGTCAACTGAAACCTTTGCTATAATAATGCAATGGCACGAGCTACCTTCTTCCAATCTGAGCTCTGCGCAAGATCCGTTGGTCGAGGTTGACGCTTACGCCATTCATGGCAGAGTGCGTTGGCAGGTGCCGAAAACACGCAGTATCCCACCAGAAAAAGTATCCACACCCTATTGAAAATCGTGGGTTGGTGGATGCTGCAATTCTTGGTGGACAAGGTGGAAACAATAGTGGATGTGGTGGAAACTGTGGTGGTCATAATGGCTGATGATGGCGAGAGTGGAAAAAATGGTGGCAGATGGTGGTGGCGGTGGCGAGCTTCTTTTGGTGTTAAGTGGAAAATGCTGGCTGATGGTGGCGAGAGTGGAAAAATGGTGGCAGATGGTGGTGGTGGTGGCGAGCTTCTTTTGGTGTTAAGTGGAAAATGCTGGCTGATGGTGGCGAGAGTGGAAAAATGGTGGCAGATGGTGGTGGTGGTGGCGAGCTATTTTTCGTGTTAAGTGGAAAATGCTGGCTGATGGTGGCGAGCAAAACGTGTTTCGGTGGATGGCTTGGTGAACAAGCTGGATGACGGTGGCATGATGGAAGTGCACGTGACATTATGTGAAATCACTGTCACTTCTAATGTTTTGCTGTTCAATGTGTAGAAAAATATGTTTACAGTTCAAAGAAGCCAACGCCGATCATTAAGCTTTTCAGCACGCTTTTTTTTATTCATGCGGCGTAACCGCCTGAATATTTGTGGAGCACAGCAGCCGTGATTGTTTACATTTTACGCACGTACTTGTCAGGTTTACATCCGCGATGTGCTGTTCCATTGTGATGTTTACAAGTCTAGAAGTGTCGGTGTGAACAGCGACAGTATCTGTGTTACATCGGCGCGCAGTTGCCGAGAAGTAAATGAGCCCTTCCAGCGGGTAGACCAGAAACAGCCGCCGCTTGATACCGTCACGCTAGAAACGCAACTCTGGCAATTCTTGCACACTCACTTACCTCAGCGGCACTTTAAGGTAACAGTGGAAATGCGTGCGAAGCTAAAATGCACAAACTTTTACCTTCGGCCTGCGTCGAGATAAGCCCGACCAAGTATCACTTCCACCATCATATTCTACCACCATGATTGCCACCAAAGGTTAGGCATAGCTTACCGACCGAGTCCGTCTACGTGTTATCGGCACTTCTGGGTTTCAGGATACACGATTCCGATGAGTACGAATGACTTTACAGCACAGCTGTGGCATTGGCTAACCTAAATGAAGCGTTTTCTCTTGTGTACGGTGTCCGCACAAGAAGCGATCAGCATAGATGCGACGCGCTTCCAGCAAACGCCTCCGCTCACCAACCGCCGCCGGTCGCACTCGCCGGCGCTTCTCTGACACGTATGCGAGAACATAGACTTGTCAATTCGAACGCCTTACTGAACCAATATGATGGCATATTTTTCCCGCGCACTGCACTTGCGTTTGGCCGAGCTGTTCTGCAGTTGTAGCTAATGATACAGCGTCAGATCAGTGCGCTGGCACGGCTGCGCTGTAGGTTGCGCGAAAAAAGCATCACAATACTCAATCAACTGTACGCGCGTATTCATCGAATGAGATTTGAGTCGACATAAAGCCTCTGCACATGTCGCCCTTTGGAAAAAGCGAGAAACGGCAATTAAACTTAGCTGTAACATTCGGTTCACTATACCCGCTCCTCGGTCCACTTGACACTTTTTTGGAGTTACGTTGTGAATTCTACAAGAAAGTTAGCGCTGTTGCCATTATCGACGTGCCATTCGTTACCGGCAGCAGTTTTTTCGCGTTTAATAACTATGCAAATTTTAGTACGATGTGAAGATCGCGTCTGTGTCCAGTATGAGACATACAAAGCTAAAGTCAAACGGTGTATTCGTATGTTGACTAGTCATTTTTTGCAGAACTCAAAGCAACTGTCAGCGTGGCGTAGTGGTAAAGTACTCAGCTCGAGATCCGAAGGTCGCACGTTCGACTCCCGGTGGCGGCAGTTTTTTTTTTTTGCATACGGCATTTTTTTTCTTTTTTTTGTACTAATGCTTTCTACATCGCCTTCTATATAATTATTTATGTGTAACAGCTAATCACGATGGTCCCGACGCTGTAGAGCCGTTTTACGCTCCGCTATTCCCAGCATCCAGCATACACCATGTGCCACCATCTTCCAGCACCATAATCCACCATAATGGTGGATCGTGGAATCCACCATCCCACATGGTGGATAAATTTTCAATAGGGCAGGATACAGATGCTGATAACCTAGAGCGACCAACTGTATGTAGGTCGGCGTTCAAAGGAGCCACATTGTCTAGTTGTATCTCCAATATATGCCGTTCACATGCAAAGAAAACCAATTAGCTTAGTCAGGGAAGACTTGTTTTGTAAAGGTGTGTCGTGTCAAGCAATACTCTTCGTCTCTGTCCTTTTCTTATCTTGTGCAGGCTACCATGAAGGCCGGGATCAATGAAAGATGTGATGGAGGCCAACGAGCCTTCTACCGCAATCACTCACATTTTTCGTCTATACGTCAGCACACCTGCAGCGTGATCGGTAAATAAATACACAACAAAAGCTAGCATAACTCAAGCTTATGCGCCGAGAAAAATTGTCACTTGAATCTTATTATTATCATTATTGTTTGGTTACCTGCATCGACCCGTATGGCATTACAGCAAGGAGGTCTCATGCTTAACTATGTACTTGGACAGGAAATGATTTCCATGTGCGGAAACAAAAAAAAAAAACATCCTTCTATGTGATGCACGACACGCTAAGTGGCAAGCTGCTCAAATCTCGAACACTTCGACCAAAAAAGAAAACAACGGATGACATCTCCCAAAAGAAAAATCCCTGACCTTAAACCAGTGGTCCAGTCTTTTTTACATGCAGCTCTTCGCGCTAGGATTTTGCACGCGAATTTTTCCCGCATGTTTGTGCGACCACGCACAAACCTACATCACAGCACGTGATCTCCGATTTAGTTGAAGATGTTTCGTGAAATTAGTCTGAGTCGAATCTCTATGCCTAGTAAGAGATGCATTTAGGGAAAGGTTGCGCTCTTCTGACTGCGTCCATTTCTTCGCTTCGCAACGCACTTGATGTCCAATAGCAAAGCGTCTGACGTGACTGCCTATAGCAGCAAGAATTTAGGTACCGACAATCAAGAACCTAATGATCTTGAAGTCGTGAACAAGCGTTAGGTCGTAATATAATCGGCCAAGCTAGAGATAAGATAAACAAGATGCAAGATGTTCTCTGGTAGATGAGACCACACGAACAGTCAAGCAACAAAACAGCTCTCTCTGCTGAGTCTGGGCACAAAATAAGGTTGCGAAGTGTACAGAAGAGGCGTCAGCGGAAAAGGGCCGGGCAAAATAAGCGGGGAACTGACGTCAGCATCAGGTTAGTATGTGTACCCAATTAAACAACGCGAAAAACGCGTGGATAAAGGATCTTGGTGCCATGGGCAAATAAGAAGCACTTTTCGCACTTAGTAATGAAAGTAAACCAATCCGTTGGCTGCACGAACACATTTCGCTGGAGAAAGGCCACGCTCGGTGTGTTGGAAAAGAGTGCAGCGTCTTGGAGGCATCGTCTCGTCCACTCCAATGTCGGAATAAATGGAAACAGATGATCGCGCGTTACGAGTGTTTCGTTGACACGAAGATGAAAGTGCGTGTTCGAAACATGTTTAAGCAAATGTATTCTGTCTTATACTATATTTATGCTTTTATATCAGTATGTATAAGTCTGCATATAGATATTTATGTACTCATATGTGAATAGGCCTCCTTGCCAAAGGAAAGGGATTTAGACAAGTCAAGCTGTTCGAAGACAGCTTGCATGTTACAATGTACCCATCTATATCTGTAGGTATGCAGTATGGCAAAATAAAACAATTTCAAGACAAACATGCCACCTTGCCTAAAGACTAATATTAGCATGTGGGGCCTCACCTGGCAAAACCACGATAAGTTTGCTAGATACGCCGTTAACGAGGGCGCCAGGAATTTTGACCTTATAGTGTTCTTTAATCTGGACTGACATCGTAAACGAGCCTCCAAAATTTCACCTCCATAGACATGCGAACCCCGCGGCCGGCACCGAACGCGGGTCTTTCGGGACCGCAGCTGAGCGCCGTAACCCCTGTACCACCAAGGCTGGATGCCTAAAAAATTACGAAATTCTCTTTATCTGTAGCTTACGTCGTACGATAGCTTTGGTTCATAAGCAGCATTATTACTTGCGTAAGGTTGTTAAACATCAAAAATAATTATACGTCTATTTTTAGATAAATCTTAATTCTTTTGTTTTCGTTTGTGGAACGTGCTATGTCGATTGCTTGCCTTTTCCATAATTTATGAGTGTTTTGCTACAACGTACCATGTGCACTTTGTGATGTCGCATTGTTAAGCCTTGTACTATATTTCCAGTATTTGTTTGCCGCTATTCTTTATAATATCATCTAGGACTCTTGTTTAGTCTGACTGTAATTTCCAGTGTGAGTGTCGTGGCAATTCCAATATCTACACTTTATTAATAACACGCACATTTTACTTTGTTAATGATTCGTTTTGTTTGCTTAGAGGGGGAGACGATGTCGCGTATTTTACAGGAACGCATACGCTACACGCAAAACTGTCAATGAATACACATATTCTAAAACTGCTCAAATAATGTGGCAACCAAACGGAGCCGCTTGTACACAGTCTGGAAATGCTCTGTTTATAGGATTCCCAATCGTACTGCACATTTACATTTTCTTTAAAACGCCCTTAAGCCGGTTTCTCTGCAAAGATGAAAGCGGAGTAGCTAATTTTTAATAACTTAAGGCTGCAGGCTTTTCATGCCTATCATTTGTAATATTCATTGAAACAAATAACGCAGCAGTTCAGGTTAACATGGAAGCTTGAAGAGATGAAAAATTTTTGAACAGGGATGTCCCTGGGGCCAACGTTTCGACATGCAGGCTTGCCTTTCTGAAAGCAGCAGTTCTTCTCCTTAGCACTATGTTATCAGAGGCATATAATAAAGGCAATTTTGTGTGCAAGAACAGCAACCGGAATGGTTGTGGCGCGATCGCCTGACCACATTCAGGGACATCACCTAACATTACAGACCAAAGAGACGCAAATGCCCACCACCACACGACAAGTTAAACATAAAGACAGGCCTTAACTTGGATATTATTAGAAACACACACTTACCCCAGCCCAGCGATCCAACGCCTCTGTTATCCGAGCCTACACCTGACGGACGCTCGTAAAGCGCGCGTGCAAAGAGCTACTCTGCGGCACATGCTTTGGGAATGTGCCAGCAAAGTTATATCCCTACTGTCGCTGACTTCGCCACGCACGTTGTGCAGAGGAAAACTTAGAGCGGAATCGTCACCTGCCACCGCGCTCCTGCTGGGGCCGGCTGCCGCCGTAACTGTGACCGCTGCTGCGGATCGCCTCTATTGGCGTCGCTGCCGCTGGGAGGTGGCACTCACCAGCTGGGAGACCAGGCTGTCAGGCAAGCCAAAGATGCTATCCGGGTCGATAGATTTCGTGCCGTCACCTGAGGCATCGCGATCGTCATCGACGGAAGGTGGGATGGGACAAGGGTTGATCTCCCCTTGTCCCCGCCTCGAGAGAAGGAAAGTGCCGGACTAATCTTAATATGAAGTTTATATATTCATAATAAACACTCTCATGTTGTCGCCTGAATATTCGTGTTACATGTGTCAAAGTGTGTAGAGATAGGCTTCACTGCACCCTAAAGAAAATAAAGAAAATTTTCCCTTTCTTGCAACCCTATACCTTCGCGACTGCCCCACATCTGGATACACAGCCACTGTATACAACACCACGAGGGAATGCTCTAATCCACCGGAAGTTTCTGCCGTCCCTAAGTGTACCCCCTACCTTTCGAGAGTCTGCGCTGTTCAGCTTATGCAGGCCAGAACCGCAACAGCAGGTTCAACAGGCTCGCAGAGTCGTGCAAGGCAATGTAGCCCAGAGTGGGAGGACCACTCCACGAAGAAGAGTTACATTTATTGTGATAACAGAAGTTCATTTTCTCTCTCTCTTTCTCCCGCCAGGGGTAGTAGCAATACAAACATGCAATCATAAGTGCTGTATATACTGGACAGCGCGAATTCGACGCAGGACAAAGAAAGAACTAATGTGCACATCACAAGCGCTTGTCCTCTGCATCTGTGTTCCTTCTTTGTCCTGTTCGAATTCGCGCTATCCAGTTTTTAAAATTATGAAAAAACTAGCATAGCAACGAAATTTTGTTCAACAAAAATGTGATTCATGACTGAAGGTTTTTTTATTTGAGCTTTTTGTAATTGTAGACTTGTGGCTTTTCCCTTTTGCATAAGGAAGGGGGCGTGATTTCACATTATATATCGGAGGAGTGTCGAGTGAAAAAAAAAACGAGTTGGTAGTAGCGCTCGTCTTAGCCTGTCGTGTTTCCTCTTGTGTCCGCACTAAATCTAGTCGTAAATATTTTAATCTGAACTAGTCCAGCAGACTATCCTTTTGGCTCAAGGAGATACAGCGAAAAAGAAATCGGTCAGTGATGTTTTCACTTGACTTAATCTCCAGACATTCCAAGCCCCGTGATCAAATGAGGACACGCCGAGCCCCCAGAGCGCTGCACACCATTAACGCGACTGCGAATATACTGTTGGTTAGCCGGGGTGCCAGCTGGTCACACTTCGTTCAATAAATTCCGACCACGTTCTTGCGTCCGGCCAGCCGTCTGGTGCCCGACTTCTCGGACAACTGCTCCAAGTAGTATTACCAACTCTATACAGGAAGTGGCTCCACCCTTCGTCTTGCGGAGTTGGGAAATTCCAGCTGTCCCTAACTAATGCGAGCTGTTAACCAGGGTGAGATTAGTTTCCGAATAGTTGCTTCGGGAGGATAAATAAAAAAACCCCGGAAGTTCTACGGAAGATTATCATTTAGCAAAAATGCTACCCAGCGATCGCTATTCAACGAAACTGGGGTAACAACTCGCCTACTTTTTTCCCTCTTGACAAAGGATGTTCATCCGTGAAAAATAAAACCCTATAGAGAGATGTTGGCAAGAGATACTCAAAAGTGTAATAAATATTTTCTTTGTAAGAACTGAATCTAGAAACGTTTGGTAAGGATTATTAAAGAATTAGAATCGCATAGGCCATAAGGAAAAGGGACAGGATGAGCATAAGCAAGGAGCTTATTATTTTCCTGTAGATATGCTGTCCATTTTCCTTATCGTCTCTGCGCTGTTAATGCGTCCTTCATGGAGTTAATTTGTTATCCTGAATATATGCTTAGGAAAACATTTCGGAGCCTACCACCAACCAAAAGTCACATGGCTCCTTATGCATGCGCATGTGAGACAACTCGAAGGTGAAAGCCGTCTTCCTATTACAGTCTCAGTTGGATCCATCCCATCCCATCCCATCCCATCCATCCATCCATCCATCCGTCTATCTATCTATCTATCTATCTATCTATCTATCTATCTATCTATCTATCTATCTATCTATCTATCTATCTATCTATCTATCTATCTATCTATCTATCTATCTATCTATCTATCTATCTATCTATCTATCTATCTATCTATCTATCTATCTATCCGCCTACGTCTGGGTGCTCTCATGATCGCCTCCTTAAGTTGGTGTAGACCAAAATTTGCATGAGGGGGTAAGAGGATCTGACGAATATGACTGCCGGGTCATGACATGAATAACGTTAAAATCCTGTCGCGTACGTCGTCGAACCCTTTCCACTAGACACGTGTGGCACATACCCGTTTACCACGGGCCGCGGTGTACGGGTATGCGCCACAGGTGATTGACAGTTTATATCTGGCCAGGAGCGGCGAGAACAGACGTTGGTAACTTAAATGCTAGAGCGTTAAGGAAAACCAACATCGGCAGCGCTGACTCAGTGAATGGAAATAATAAAAATTAGGATCCCAGCAGCAATCGAACCCAAGCATTCTGCGTGGCAATCAGGTATTTCTTCCCATCTATCTATCTATCTATCTATCTATCTATCTATCTATCTATCTATCTATCTATCTATCTATCTATCTATCTATCTATCTATCTATCTATCTATCTATCTATCTATCTATCTATCTATCTATCTATCTATCTATCTATCTGTATCTGTCTATCTGTATCTGTCTGTCTGTATCTGTCTGTCTGTCTGTCTGTCTGTCTGTCTGTCTGTCTGTCTGTCTGTCTGTCTGTCTGTCTGTCTGTCTGTCTGTCTGTCTGTCTGTCTGTCTGTCTGTCTGTCTGTCTGTCTGTCTGTCTGTCTGTCTGTCTGAGGCCGGGAACGGAAGCTCCGATAGGCCGCGCATGAGGTAGGGAGGCGAAAGTGACCCGTCAATGCTTCCTATTGCTTTGCATATTGTGAAAGTTCCGGAAAATAGGTTTCGGCATTAAGGCAATCAGATTACTATAATTATGTCGCAGTATGCTATGTCACTTCAACTTAATGGAAGTAATGGCGCTGACTGAAACACTGCGAACGAGAACAAAAATCGGCAGATTCCACGCCTGTGGTAATCAGTTTCATGCGAAGCAGTCAGCGAGTAGTTCTATGCTGCATTTTTTGGCTTTGAGCCAAGCGTTACAAGGGGGATCAACGTGTTTTGGTAAGTGTAGCAGCTCTGTGCACAACGTGGGCTTATCAGGCACGTCGCAAAGAAATGCTGCGAATTTAATGTGCTTCGTTAAAACACTTTCAAGGCACTTACGTGAAGTGAAAGAAAATAGAAATAGTGAAATAAAAGTGAACATAGCGAAAGAAAGAAAATCGATGTTTTCGTCATCGAAACGCAAGTCCTTCACATAAACTCCATCACTGATGTGTCCTGCCATTCCCAAGATGGCTTTCTCGCATCACGACTCCATACGTGGCAAAGCCCACTGTACAGGGCTTTAGGATTTCGCATGCTTCCGAGGCACCGAATACATCGATCATTTCCTATGCCGCTGCCCTCTATTTGCCTCTGAAAGATGAACACTTTCCAATGCTTTGCGGAGACGGAACGATCGGCTGTTCTCCATGCAAATGGTGCTGGAGCCCCGTCTCCATCGCTCGTCGGCTCACAAGGCAGTTAAAACACTCTTGTGCTTTTTATGGACTATGGGCATGTATAAACGCCTTTAACTATTATGCAGTGCCACCACGACGTACGCATCAGCTCATTCATTGATAATTTCTTTCTTTTCCATCCTCCCTCTCTCTCAACTTTATATTCCCCTTTCCCCTTCCTTCAGTGTAGGGTAGCCAACCGGACTGGCGTCTGGTTAACCTCCCTCCATTTTCAGAAGTCCAGGTGATACTCGGAGTACTACAGACAGCAGACACGCTTCCGGCTTCTTCTGCTGAACTCGCCACACGTTATTATTAAGGCGAAATCCTTACGTGTCTCGTGACTAGATGTTCTCGAGATTTGGCGATATCTGAGGTAGTCGCCTCAATAATTTTGTAGATTCTAAAATTAGCATGACAGGTTACCAGCGTATGGAGAACATGACAGACAGGCCATGACACGAATAACAAGACATGCCCGTCGTGTACGTCATGAATCCCTTTCCCTCTGTCACGTGCGAAGCGTACCCGCCCACCTCAGCCCATCGTATGCGGATATGCGCTACAGGTAGTAATGCGCAGTCAATATCAATCCAGTACCGAGAAATTTAACATTCAGGACTTTATAAGAAGTTTTTCGCAGGTTGAAACCAGAGAACGACATTCCTTTTGTTACAGTTCGCAATTTCAATGTAGCACACAAACGCTGGCATATTTACTTCTAGGCCTGAAGAAGCTATACTCTAGTGTTGCTCGTTCCCGACGGAATACGTCAAAGAACGTTCCTTCCACTTTGTTTGGATAAAAGTGACGTCTGCGCTGCAACGCGAGTGCCAGAGTTAGGGCGGACGTTGAGCTACCCTTTAGACGCCAGTATACCCAACGTCCCTCCCGTAAGCCCATGATACGCACACTACTACTCAATGTACAAAAAGGCTTTGATCCATCCCGTAAGACGCGGCTCAAACTGAAGCAAATATAATAATAATAATAATAATAATAATAATAATAATAATAATAATAATAATAATAATAATAATAATAATAATAATAATAATAATATCTGGCGTTTAACGTCCGAAAACCACGATATGATTATGAGGGACGCCGTAGTGGAGGGCTCCGGAAATTTCGACCACCTGGGGTTCATTAACGTGCACCTACATCTATGTACACGGGCCTCAAACATTTTAGCCGCCATCGAAAATGCAGCCGCCGCGGCAGGGATTCGATCCCGCGACCTTCGGGTCAGCAGTCGAGCGTCATAACCACTAGACCACCTTGGCGGGGCTGAAGAAAATAAGGAGCTACTCGCTGCCTAATCACACAATTCGTGGGTTCGGCAGTAATTTTTAGACCATCTAATTCTGAATCTTATAGCCCTCACTGATTGTTCCTAGTTCTTATGCTCACGTTCTGCAGAACGTTTATTTTCTACTCTTCCCTTTCTTTCTTTTTTTCCTGCGGGTCGCTCATTTTCGCGTACCAAAGCTAAACACGATTGCTCGTCTCCAGAAGGGATGTCGTAATACCGATTGTACTTTCAGTGGTGATGTCAGAGTAGTGGAGTGGTTGACATTTCCTATTATCTGAATGGCGAACTGCTGCAAACTACACAATCACG
The DNA here is from genome assembly GCF_013339695.2 of Rhipicephalus sanguineus. Lineage (NCBI taxonomy): Eukaryota > Metazoa > Arthropoda > Arachnida > Ixodida > Ixodidae > Rhipicephalus > Rhipicephalus sanguineus. The sequence continues at coordinate 116,560,382 of NC_051182.1, read as the reverse complement.
AAATCACGACACTAATGTACACTACTCCTAAATTTACAGGCCGCGCGCACTCAGAGGTTTCTTGCGACATTCTGCTATCTGAAAGTGCTGTGAACAGCAGCACTTCTCCTTGGCTTGCACGAGCAAAATGGTCTGCGTATTTCATGGCTAGCTACCGTAATTGAATATCGCTCTTCACTTGCACGAGGTCTGCTTCTCACAGTTAATCTCCACTTTAAGTAGGTGCGACAGCCTTGACTGGCTGTCTGCGTCATCGCTCATACTGCCGCGAGGATTTTATTTCGTTATTTTGACCTGATCGAAATTCACCCAAAAAAATTGTAACAACCGCCCGGCGCCGGCCGCTCGACAATGTTTGGAAAACTTCTGGATTCTTTTAGACCATTCTTAAGAGATTGCTCTTGACATGAGCCTATTCTGGATTTAACGCGAGCGCCAGGGATAACGCTGGAATTTTCGATAATTCATGTATAAAAGACGACGCGTTCCGCCTACGATAAGATTACCGACGTGTAACGACCACCGTCTGTGCTTGCGGCTTTCGGAGCACTCTTAACGTTGTTTTTTTTTTCATGGGCACAAGTTCACCGAATAAAGCGTTTCATTTTTAGCGGCTGCGTTTTACTTTCTTCGCGATTACAACCATGTGAGAATGTATACTTTAACTTGATATATGTTATACCTAGGGGATCCATGTTTACGGATAAATCCGAAAAAGTTCGATATGCACGTGCCGGTAAAATTCTTGTCGATTCGGATTTATCCCATTAACTCTAATTTTAAAAGGGAATTTTGAACGTTCAAATGGCATTTTCAAAGCTGAGAATCATCACTCAAAAGGAGCGCACCTCCATCAACCGCAGCAACCTCGTAAAGTATGCTTGAGTCTATTACACCAACATTCAATGTTGTGATACGAACTAACATAGGCGCTTTGTATTCAAGCATTTGTGTTTTAATGTACATGTGTTTGGGCACTCATATCCTCCAGACATTCAAAATACACCTAGTGTGTTCGCATGTTTTCGTGTTCAGATATCATTTCACCTAAGATGTCGGAGTATTGAGAATAATAATAATAATAATAGGTCCTTTATTTTTCATCAAGAAGATGAGGGAGGCTGGGAGAAAAAGCTGAGAAGCAGCTTGACTAGCTCCTGCTCCCCCCGGAAGTACACTTTGGCCAGATTATAGCAGTGCAGTCAACAGCCTTATTAACAGGGTAAATGAATAAAAAGTGAGAAAAATGAAAGGATGGAGAAACAGGATTATCAGCAACAATGCAACGCATTTTTTTGGAAATAAAATTTATGAGAACACATTGCAGCAACTTTTAATTCAAAATTAAGCACCGAATTTCGGAGAATTGGAGATTTACGTGAAACAATCTCCGATAAACGCCAAATTTCCTCCCGACATATAAATTCCGAAAACACCCTCCGAATTTCAAGAAAAATGAACTCCGAAAACACGGAGCCCTAGTAATAGCTCAGCTGTTTCCTGAGTTTAGTAGCTTGATTTTTTTTTTCCTTTTCAGGAGCTCTCCTCGAAATAGTTGGATTGGACTGTACAGACTTGGCACATTAATATAGCGTTCTTTTGTCAATGGCCTTTAATGTCTAGTTTTACTATCTAAATTTAACTTTAGTACAAGTTTTACTACAGATATTGAGCGATATATTGTCGAGATATACGGAAAAAGAAGACATTCTCGCTCACACTCTAAGAAATTGGTCATGAAGCCATGTGTACTATGCAGGCGCCGTCTCTAGGGACAAGCGGCTCTGAGACGGCACTCTTAAGACTTACGCAAACGAGATACCATGCATGCCCTTATTCACCCGGCGATAATAACTTCGTCAGCGAATCTGCGCTTCGCTTCGACATAAAGGGTATGTAATCAGAATGTGATGTCTCTCTTACTAGAAATGCCGAGGCAGCCAGTACGGAGAGCAATTGTGCTCCTGATAAATGCTGGCCACAAGTATAGCGATGTCACAGCAGAAAAGACGTCTCGGCTTCGGTGGAAAGTCAAACAAAGAGACGTCCACAGGATGGGAGTAACAAGAGAGTAGGAGGCGTTGGCGTAGGATTTATCCCGACGCGAGTCAATCAGCAAACGCATCGCAGATAGAATACCTCGACAAATCCAGCCTGCTAGATTGGATGAGGGGATTGGACCTTACGTGAAAGCAATCAGGAAGATGCTTTATTTTCTTCCGTTCGCCAAGCTCACCGAGTTCGTCTACGGTGAACGCAATACAAGCCTTCTGTAGCGTAAACGTTGGGCGAGTTGGTGCATGGCTTAACGGAAAGCTTGTGGCACAAACTGAGTACCACGGAAAAAAAAACATGACGACAAAATAGGAAGCCAGGCATCCCATCTTGCCCTCTTGTTTTTTATTTATTTATTATTAATTTGCGCGCAAATATTTCGTGAATACAGGACTTACTGGTCAGTGCGCACCAAGAAAACAAACAAAATGGATTATTCGATGACAGTTCGTGCCGTCTGGAGGAGGCATAATGTAAAATTAAAGCTTAAAACAAAGCCAACCAAAAATGACATTGTTTTAAAACATTGAAAGGCCTTCGACTTCCGCACGGAAGTCTTGTTCATATCTGACGAACTTGAATTAGTAATAATTTGGCGGAACACTCTCGTATCTTGCTTACATGAATGGTTAGACGAAGATTCGAAAAGTCTTTTAAAATAATGTACTAGGAGGAGGAGGAGGAGGAGGAGGAAGGAAATGAAGGAAAGGCAGGGAGGAAAATAATGTACTAAAGCCGCCATAGCACGACCGCGCTGAATGTAGCTTTCCAGTCATACAGTGGCATAACATCAATTCCCACCATGCGTGATATCCCCTAAATTTTCCTTATTTCAAGACTAAATATTTGTGTGCCTCACGACTCGAAAGTACTGAGTACATGTTTTCGTAATTACAGGAAAGTGTAAAGCTTGCTAGGCCCAATGATTTGCAAGAGGGAAAACGTCTTACTACTCAATTTCTGAATCAATGTCCCCGCATAGAAGCTAGATTCGATGTATGCGGGCCGCAGTTTCGCGAGGACATAACATTCAGGTACTGTACACTGCATCGCCATCAACGAAACCAAATTTGTCAGATATAAGCACGTCACCCAGTCAACGGCATTCCTCATCAAGAAATTGTTGATTTAATCAGTGCAATTTTATAGGTTATACTCACAATTAAAACAATATTTAGCCATACATAACCTTTATACGAACGTGCGGCATATTACACCACTGTTTTATGCTGACATAGTGTCTCTGCGCCATGATATAGAGGTCGCCTCAGTGGTCTGAATGAATAAATATTCACCATATCCATATCCTAACTAATTAAAAAGACTGTCCTTAGCGCTTGCTTGTTTGATCAACCCCAACTAAAAATTTATAAAATACAGTCGTTAGATGAAAACATTTTTAAAGAAGTTTTAATTAGCGGTCTCCGCGCCTAATACCGACACTTACGCGCATCGACCCGTTTGCTACGTAATCGATATGCTAGTTAGTCAATTCTCGCATTCGAAGTTGGAAGGAGCGCCCGCCTTCCGCCGTCTATAAATTGCCGATAAGGCACGTGCAGGTCTCTGGACATAAATCCGGTTCAGAAACTCAATTATAATTGAAATATGACCTCGTAGATCAATGTAGCGTGGGACCTAACAATATTGATTTCGCATTGACTTACTCCTGGGAGTAACGACGGCAGCTACCAAAGCTACAGCTATGGAAGCCGAACAGACTACGGATTCTTAAAGATATTTATCGGTATGATATGACCACTGGACAGACAAAGACATAAAAGGTACAAGTTTTAAATGTATATGCGAGAGAAGGAAGGGCCCCCAAGCGAATGCCGTGATAGGTGATGCAGAGGAATATATGCGGCGTGCGCGTATTTTTACCTGTAAATGGCAACTTTGTATTTCTTTAATTTTATTGTTATCCTAGTAACCAAGTGTAAACAGATGCCAACAACTGCTTCATTTTGTTTCTTTAATAAAAAAAAAGCCGTCGCTGCCTGCCAAGAGCCCATGGCCGCTTTGAGGCTTGAAATGCGGCGTTAATGAAAACCATGAGATAATGAGGCGAAGGAAGGTATGGGACGTTAATTGTATTGCTTTAACTTTATGGTATATTCATTATAGAAATGTGAAGAAAGCAAAGTGGACGAAAAGGCAACTTGCCGGCGGTACTTTAACCTCTACCATACTTGCGGTATTTCAGGGTGCTTTTAAGAATAACAACAACAGCGACATTCGACAGCTGCCCGTCGTAAGTGCTTGCGAGAGCACGGGAACGAAATATTTGCGATGTCTGTGACGAAAGTTTTTTTTTTAATCTAAACAAATGTTCCTAAATTGATATAGGTGCTTCGCACACAAAAATGACACGTAAGCGAGTATTCGTACGCTCAGTACTACAACACGAAATTCCTTAATACGGTAAGCTGAGCTAGTTGATCGATGTTCATGATGAAAATTTCTTGTGGCACTCATGAGCAGTACAAAGGACAGAAAAAAACTAAGGGAACAGTGTCTGTCCTCGTTGTTTCTTCGGCCCTTTTTCCTACTCGTCAACGCTGCACGAAATTTTCATCACGAATACAAAGATTACACAACATGAGAGTTTCCACAGCACAAATGTTACCAAAGCCGAAATGCACAGTGTTCGCCAGGATGTTCACTGAGCAGATATTAAGCACTTGCGAATTGTCTCTTAACTTCCGCGTTGTAATTAAGAGTCATGTTCACAGAAATAACTGATGCATAACCAAGCTTTCCTTGATCTATTCGCAACCTTCACAACCACTACGATGAAAAAGACATCTGCCACCTTTTCTGTACTTGTTGTACATACTTGTATTGATGCAATGCGTCGTAGCCTTGAATTTTTCCTCAGTGTTAGTGATTTTATGGCTGACAGAATTATGGTGATATGGCCTGGACGCAGGCATGCTTCGCGCAATGCGCGACTGCTAGCGGGGAAAAAAACACACAAAAATACAAGAAGCACGAGTACGGAATCTTAGCAAGAGGTCGGCGTCTGGGTCAAAGTCACACGAAATACGGAGGACGCGTTCTCGAGCATCGACTGTCCAGCCACATAACTTTACTAAAAGCGTTCGAGTGCCGATTCCGCCTCCTCTGTGGATGTCTCGTTAAAACCTTCCCCGACTCTCCGGATGTTGTTTGCTCTCGCTTCAAAACTTTATTTTGAGACGGTCGTAAACATGAAGCTATAAACATCGCCAACTTTATCCCTTTTTCCTTCCTTCCTTTCTTTCTTTCTTCCTCCAACAGCTCCTTGTTTGTCTGCTGAAGAAATGTTGCAATTTTACTTGCGCAGCGCAGGAAACAACATCATGGGCTACAGTGCTGCCACAGATTTCTGCAGCACTCTTTCATCAAAATTGTTTATTGGGATTGCAATTATATGGACACTCTCGGCTATTTTTTGCCGTCGCCGCTGCCGTCGGCGTCATGTGCCGTATATGTATATATAAATAAAAGCCACAAAAAAAATAAATCAGAAGAAAAAAAATTCTGATGGCGACACCGGGATTCGAATCTGCGACTGCTCGCTCCGCGGCGCGCCGCTGTAAACAACTTGGCCTCGCACCACCGGCTGTTTAGCAGAACAACGGCGAGCTATTTACGTGCACCATTTAACGCTAACGGCAGCAGAGCTCGCAGGTGCTTCAGCGTGTGCAGTATCACCCGCCAGACTACCAGAAGGGCGCGCTTTAAAGCAACGCTCCTACATTATCCTTCAGTTTCAAAGCTGTCCTTGAGACGCGCACTAAAAAGTGACCCATTTCTGTATCCACTGACGATGTGAAACGTCGAGTAGCGGCAGGAGACGCGGAGTGGCCACTCCACGCGGCTCAGTTTTCAATAAAAAATAAGAATCTAAGAGTGTTTGGTTGTAGCGCTCTGCTCAAACATGAAGTAACAACCGTAGAAGTTGCTAGTTCGCGCTCGTCCTGTGTATACCTGTGCGTTCTTTTCGAATGTCCATCCTTGTGTTTCAGCAGCATGCTGCAAGTGTCGAAGTGCGACCGTTGTTAGTTCGCTGTCGTCCTGTGTGTGTTCTTTTCGTGAGTCCTTTGCGTTCGAGCGGCGCGCTGCAAGTATCGAGCTGCTTGCCGTTCTTCATGTGGCATTCTAATTTGTTGCTATCGCATTCATTGCTTCGCCGTTGCGGCGAAACTGTGACATATTTTCGCGCTGCTTTTGTAGAAGGATCCTTGCTCTTTCCTCTGCGTGGTTATAATTATTTTCGGACCTCTAGGATATTTATATAGCGGTTATTGTAGCATAGTTTTTATTTACCGTTTTCCGGAGGAGGCGAACACGGCCGCCTTCTCCCAAATATGTGCCCAGAATAACAAGGCTGCTCTGTGATGCTGAAGTGATATGCGTCACAGTGTGCCATAAGAAAACATAACACCAAAATTTCTGTTCGAGAGCATCAAAATGAGCACCAGTTCACGCTTTACGCGTCGTGGGAACGCGTCTCAAGAGAAAGAAGCGTGCTTTGACGTATGTTCTCACGTAATATTCGAGAAACAACTTCATAAGACGTTGGTTCATGATGTACAAATACACGGTGGATGTAGACGGAAGGTAATAATTGTGGGGAACGCCGGTAACCATCCTCGCCCTCGTCCACACCGGCGGTGATACTGACCAGCAAGGAGGGCCACTGCGCATGCTTTATAAACGGGCACAGCTAGCGGCCAGGGTGGCGTGGTCGGCGAACGTTCGCGAGGTGCGCGTGTGTGCGCGGCGTGCGGTCCGCCGGGACCATGCGTAGTGGCACTGGCGTGGAAGTTACAGTTACGTTTTACTCAGGTGGCCGTAACTTCTTTAAAGTTTTATATTTGGTAATAATTCTTTTAGTCGATCCCGACGAGCGCCTTTTCTTCACTGTGGACGAGACAACGAACACCGGCATATTGTATCGAATGAATTTTTGATAAACAGGGTTCTTTGGACACGCAAGTCATCACTTCGATAGAGTAAGTTCAAATAGATTTTTATTTCGCTGAGAATGTAGGAAAGGCCGAACAAAAAACGAACGACAATTTTTCGCTTGACGGAGATTCGAGCAGCCTGTACATGACACACATCGGGTAGGGAAATTACAAATACTCAAATGTACAATCCTCTCTTAAATTTATGTTCTCTCTCTGCGCTATGTACAATTTTTTAACGGGGACAAGCCAGCTACTAGCGATGAACGAAAACAACGTCGACACAATGAAGGCTCCATTATTGTAGGAATCTGCATTGTCGTCTATGCTTGTTTAAAGTGTTTGCAAAATGACGTCGCCTCGTACTACTGTTGGTGCGGGTGCTGCAAAAGGGCCGCAGCTGACATGAACACCACGTGACCGTCACTCTACGAACAAGTTAAATCTATAACACAACAAGGATGGCAAGACCATATATTATAGAGGCTATGTACAGCTATCAAAACGTCGGTCAGCCTGTCCGAGGCACTTAAGCCGCCTTCGCAGAAAGCTAAAGAATATTCCGCTGCTCGTTAACTTATTCATTTAGAAGCTTAACCATTGCCGTTATCACTCCTACCCACTCAGTAAATATCTAGCGCTACATGCTTTTTCTTGAACACACATTTCAAGCAGCTTTAAATATTGTTGACGCTTGCATATGTTCCCTGTTTCTTTATATCAAAAAAAGGCACTCGTGTACTTCGGATACGAAAAGAAAGCTGAAGTGACTCACCGAGTTAAATAGACAGGTGGTCTCCAGGGGCAAAAACCATGGATTCTGTATTGCAGGTTGGTTGCGCTGATATACAAGTAGAAAATATGCCGCGAAGACTCGTTATTTTCTTGACGACGTGGTCTGCATCGATTCCTGCAGTCTGAAAGAGTAACAAGAACACAAAGTGATGAGTAGAGACATGACAAGAATGTCGTTAACTTCGCCGTTTGTCCACGACTCACACTGTTTTCAAAGCTTAACCTAACCGGCAGTTTTAGCCAGTGCTTTCCGGCCACGTGCCGCACATCACATGCAGAGAGAATTGCGATGAGGACAAAGAAGCACAACAAATGCTTTCTGATGGCTCTCTTGCCGTGGTTTTCTCCAAAAAGATTGCTTGGTTGGCTTGCTCGCATTGCATTCAAATCAAGGCTGTGTTTTGTTTCTTGTTCAGGTTGTCCACGTCTGTGCGCACTGTAACCTTTCTACGGTGGTATTCTCATTAAAAATCAAAATTTTCTCGCCTAACCTCCGGTGATTAGCTGGTCTTTACCTTGTCTGGTTGATGTAAGCTGTTTTTATTCGTGAATAAATGATTCAAAATGCTAATCATTCCAGGAATAACAAATGTATATGGCAGGATCCTCGTTACGAGGAAAAAACCGGAGCAAGAACTACTCTGCAAAAAATGTCAACAAGACTATAGAAGCCGCCTGTTACAGGCTTTTATGGAGGTTCGATGACGCATCCCTGCATGTAGTAGATATATTTGTGAAGTGTTCTGCAATAATAATTAATTAATTAATATCTGGGGTTTAACGTCCCAAAACCAAGATATGATTATGAGAGACGCCGTAGTGGAGGGCTCCGGAAATTTCGACCACCTGGGGTTCTTTAACGTGCCGGTGACGGTGACGCAAGAAGCGCGCGTGGCATTATTCATTAACCCTATAAGCGTAGCGCGATCACCAGACCGACGTAAACACACACACAGACACACAAACACACACACACAAACAAACACACACACACACACATCACGATATATATATATCTATATAAAGATGCTCACGTGCATGCAGAGTGAGCTCGTAACTCTGTCTACACATCATGCCTACAATATATACAACCGATCATTGTCGATTAATGTAATGCATTATGAGCGATACCCATTCGTGTAAGCAGGTGCCGCACATCTCTGCTGCTGATTATGCGAATCCACCAGTGGAGACGGGGAGCTTCTGCGCATAATACAGACGCTTAGTAGAGGTTCTTATTATTTAGCGCTCACTTAAATATAACCTTAGTGTCAGTGACATTAGTTGCGGGATCGTGAAAGCTGCGGTATTTACATAACAACATAGGCTTTGCAGTTTGCTCTTTCTTTTGCCCCCTTGTGTTATTTCTCCTGCTGTACATCTTTTTTTTCCCGCAGATTATGTTCTGGCGCACAATATTTATTGCCCTAATCTTCCTGTCAGCCTAATATTTGTCTTGTTCAGCAACAACTTTTTCACGATCCGGCCTTGCCTCACCACGTGCATGAATCATTTATTTGCATAGTCTTTACTAAACCTTTAAAAAAAGCAAATAAACAATGCAGGCCACGCTATGCATGAGCGAGGCTGCCATGGTAAGTTCGTTGACCTCTCCCGAATCTATGTATTTCAGCATTTTTTTTACTAAAAATTGAGATAAATGGGGGCGTTTTTCGGCTTTCTGAAGCAGGAAACGCCAAGCGAGCGCGGCGTACGGCCGCTCGTCCGTATCTCGAAAAAATGGTATAGCCGGTGACAGGTCATTACCCGCGTCCGCAACAACTCAATATAATATTTCACCACCGCCACTGTCGACAGTTATGATGGTCATATGTGGTCGCAAGGCGCAGGGACGATATAATTAATCTACTTTCTTCGCTGTGCAGTGTCCTCTCGTAATTTCTGCGCAGCAGCCGTCAGAGGACGGTTGTTCCTCCTGAACGGCTATTTACTTAGATGGTGCCCTCCGTAGAGTGCCATCATCATGGCATTTAGGGTTTTACGTCACAAAACCACGATATCATTATTAGGGACGCCGTAGTGGAGATCTCCGGAAATTCCGACAATCCGGTGTTCTTTAACGTGCACTTACATCGCACAGTACACGGGCCTTGAGCATTTCGCTTGCATCGAAATGCGACCGCCGAGGCCGGGATCGAACCCTCGACCTTCGGGTCAGAAGCCGAGCCCCGCGACCGCTGCGCCATCGCAGCAGACCCCAGAGTCCCAGATATAAAGTAAAGGATGTTTGAAAAAGCAAAAAAGTGAACGTGGGGGAAACGTTCACGGAAAATCACCCGTGATTGACATACGCACCACGTGTATACGACAACAATTTCGTTTGTTTATTGAACATAATTATTTTTACGTCGCGTACGTGGAAATGACCCCCCATAATTACCTCGGTCTCCGGAACATCGTGGCTCGCTTGTAAGAACAATTGGAGACTGGGCCACTGGAGCAGTCAAAGTATACCCCACCAAGTCCAGGAGGACAGGATTCGGAGTATAAAGGGGCGCTATCTTTGTTCCATTTCACGGGCGCGTTGAAAATTCCTAACAGTATGAATAATATAACAACTCACAGATTGACGTCAGTACGTAAATTTCTGTGACACTGCTAGTTCAGTAAATCTAGAAAGAGGTACCCGGGTTCGGCAATCGTCAGAATTCATTTGCTGCAATATCCTATGTTTTGCGCAGTCCTACAGCTCCACGCCGTAGTTGAAAGCTATGCGTGCTGGAAAAATGTCGCGTGTTCTTTTTTGTTTTTGTCCCCGGGTTGTTTTCATGCGACTTTTCCTTCCTCTCGACTGGCGGTGTCGTGTATGCCACAATAAATGCTTACGAAGTAGAGTCAGTGCTGCTTCCTTCTTCGAACCGTATTATCACGTGATCGCTCGTTTTAATAACCTAGAGTACAGCTTACACGTGTGGACTAGTGGAAAGATTTCGGAACCTCGTGCACAGAGCAATATCTTAAGGAAAAAAAACATGGTTGATTCCTCAGTCTTAGGAATGAGTACAATACGAAAGTGAACAGTGTATTCACAGGAGTATAGCTGATAGTTTATTGCACATTGATGTGTGAGAGCTGAGACAATGTCCACAATGTCTATTAGTGTTTGGTAGCTACACCACCATTTTACATGGATGCACCCAGCTTGACGCCTAGTGGCACATCTCCATCTCGACGCGAACCGAGAGGTCGTGGGTTCAAGTCCCAGTTCATCAATGTCAATGAAACGGTTTCTTCTTGTTTTTTGTTGTCGTCTGTATTTTGCTGACGTCTTTCCGTGACAGAAATACGTCAGTAAAGTCTTGGTCGACCAAGGCATAAAATACTTTCTTTAAAAAAAAAAAGCATGTGTCAGTCTTTTCGGTGAATCTTTACTTGTCACGTATATGAGTCTTTTTGAAGACACACGTGGTAAGCGAGTGGTGAGCGTGCCACCACTCGCTTACGAGAGTATAATGATCGCCAAGGATATTGATCCAAGGAGAGTGAACTGACTGCTTCTTCTTAATGTGCAGAATAGGCTGTCAATCCTGATTTCTAACACCTTAAGTAGAATCCAGATAACTCTTTCCTGCCTAGCAAAACGAAATGCACCGTGAATGTCTTGCTATTGATATCATTCATGCATGCCGCCCTGAAAACTGTCAATATATCTAGAAGAACGAGGCTATAGCCTAAAATAGCTTTGTACTGTGATACGGTTTAATAAATTCACCCATCTATATAGGACCAAATTGTTTTTGTCCAGATTTTATGCATTGCTAAGGCTAATCCTTTATGAAAGCTCTTTTATAAGAAGCGTCAGTGCTATTCAACATTAAAATAAGCACGATCAGGTCGGTTTCAGGCAGCATCTTCGTCAGGGTGAATGGTTAATGAAGGTACATTAAGCTGAGCAATCTGTGTTACAGAATTTGACATTTCAAGCACCGGAATATTAACGAAAAGAATGATGTATTACTGCCAGCAAGAATGTTACTCTGAGTTTATAATAACAGAGAGCTGAGCTAGTTGGTAAGTATTCATTCTAAAAAGATCGGGCGTGCAAGCACGGACACAAGAAAAAGTCAGGACACCACAAACGCCGACTAACAACTGAAGAGACGCACAACGGCTGAAAAGAAAGAAGGCACGAAAACTTATCTGCGCATGCCCATGCAACAGGCGAACCTATCAATCCGGCACGCGTGGTGGTCTACGTGGAAGATAACTGTTAAGGCATTTGATTTCATCTTTATGCTAGTTAATCGACGGTTGGCTCACGCATGCACTACCACTATTCTCGATATGCCATGCTTCAATCAATAGGCGCGTTTCTTCATTTCTATGCCGGTACAACACTTCGCATTCATCAAATTTTGGCGTGCACTTACAATCTCGACAATGTAAAGACAGATTAGAAGGTGAGCCTCCTGTAAGCGATCTCTTATGTTCCAACAATCTCTGGTTGATGCATCGGCCCGTCTGTCCTACGTAGAAGCGGCCGCAGCTGAAAGGAATCTTATACACCACACTCGTACGGCAATCAGTGAATTTGTTGGTATGTTTTACGAAACAATTATCGGTCCGCTTCTTGTCTTTTACTCCCTCATTCTTCCTCTGCACAGCGGCACAAATCTTACCTAGCCTATTGGCAGCCGTGAAAACAACATTAACGCCGTATCTAGTTCCTACTTTCTTTAGCCTGTGAGATACGCGATGAATGTACGGTATACCTACGACACGTTTCTTCCTATCGCTTTCTGCAACCATGCTTGGACTTAACACAATAGACTTCTTTAAAGGTTCAGCGACCGTGGCCACTGCATCACGAGTGTACCCTACATCTAAAAGACGTGTAACCTGTGCGTTAAAGCTATCACTCATTTTGTGCTCACACGATTTGGTGAGGGCTGACTTAAGGCAAGACATGGCGATGCCGTTTTTTACAACTTTCGAGTGCTTTGACGAAACATTTAACAGCGGTTTCGAAGATCTAGGAGAATACTGCCAACACACGTGGTTCTTCTGGAACGTTAAGAAAATGTCTAGAAATTGTATTGCATTATTCTGAGGCATCTCTTTAGTAAAGCTTAGTCCTCCTCCATTTAATTCAAATTTTTTGCTCACGGAAGTTACCACCTTTTCAAAGTCCTCACCACTACAAAAAATCAAGTAATCGTCCACATAACAAAAAAGCTTAATAACCGAATTACCTAAGGCGCCCTCCAAAAGATTGTCAATCTTGCTAAGGTATAAATCACTAAGAACCGTAACATTATAAACACTAAGAATCCTTTCCATGTATTTAAAGTCGACGCTGGTAGGTTGGAAGGAAGGCGTTTATGTGCAGAAATCAGGGATATGTATTGGTTCTAAAGTTGCTCCGGTTCTTAGCGATTTATACCTTAGCAAGATTGACAATCTTTTGGAGGGCGCCTTAGGTAATTCGGTTATTAAGGTTTTTCGTTATGTGGACGATTACTTGATTTTTTGTAGTGGTGAGGACTTTGAAAAGGTGGTAACTTCCGTGAGCAAAAAATTTGAATTAAATGGAGGAGGACTAAGCTTTACTAAAGAGATGCCTCAGAATAATGCAATACAATTTCTAGACATTTTCTTAACGTTCCAGAAGAACCACGTGTGTTGGCAGTATTCTCCTAGATCTTCGAAACCGCTGTTAAATTTTTCGTCAAAGCACTCGAAAGTTGTAAAAAACGGCATCGCCATGTCTTGCCTTAAGTCAGCCCTCACCAAATCATGTGAGCACAAAATGAGTGATAGCTTTAACGCACAGGTTACACGTCTTTTAGATGTAGGGTATCCTCGTGATGCAGTGGCCACGGTCGCTGAACCTTTAAAGAAGTCTATTGTGTTAAGTCCAAGCATGGTTGCAGAAAGCGATAGGAAGAAACGTGTCGTAGGTATACCGTACATTCATCGCGTATCTCACAGGCTAAAGAAAGTAGGAACTAGATACTACGTTAATGTTGTTTTCACGGCTGCCAATAGGCTAGGTAAGATTTGTGCCGCTGTGCAGAGGAAGAATGAGGGAGTAAAAGACAAGAAGCGGACCGATAATTGTTTCGTAAAACATACCAACAAATTCACTGATTGCCGTACGAGTGTGGTGTATAAGATTCCTTTCAGCTGCGGCCGCTTCTACGTAGGACAGACGGGCCGATGCATCAACCAGAGATTGTTGGAACATAAGAGATCGCTTACAGGAGGCTCACCTTCTAATCTGTCTTTACATTGTGGAGATTGTAAGTGCACGCCAAAATTTGATGAATGCGCAGTGTTGTACCGGCATAGAAATGAAGAAACGCGCCTGATGATTGAAGCATGGCATATCGAGAATAGTGGTAGTGCATGCGTGAGCCAACCGTCGATTAACTTGCATAAAGATGAAATCAAATGCCTTAACAGTTATCTTCCACGTAGACCACCACGCGTGCCGGATTGATAGGTTCGCCTGTTGCATGGGCATGCGCAGATAAGTTTTCGTGCCTTCTTTCTTTTCACCCGTTGTGCGTCTCTTCAGTTGTTAGTCGGCGTTTGTGGTGTCCTGACTTCTTTCTTGTGTCCGTGTTTGCACGCCCTGTCTTTTTAGAATGTTACTCTGAGGTTATTTCCAGAAGTGAACGATAATTGATGACATCCGTGCGTTAACTGAAATAACACAGTTGTGTCATTTACTATACTTTTTATTTCTGAAGTGGTTTCTTGTTGAATGCTGCTTAAAGATAGATGGCTGTACACGTTTTAGATAACTTCTAGGAAAAGAGACTGTACCGCGTTCGCTTCGATTCAACATTGGTCAAGGGGCAAGCTTTTTTTGGTCGTTAATCATGGAAATACCATAACCAATACAACTCGAGATTGTCAGAGCTATATTGCTACTAGTTTACATGTGTGAAGCAAGCATGCCCAATGAGAACCAAGTGATCACATTCAGAACTGCGTCCTGCCCTACACAGAGATAATGTCGGCAGTGTTTCACTCAAAGCTAAAAGAACGAACGGCAGTGGCATATTATATACCAGAGATGACAGCTGCGATAGCTGTTACGAATTACTGACCTCACACATATCTACTTAGCGCAAGACAGGATGAAGGGCGATGTAAAGGACATACACAGGAAAGAGCGCTGCGTGCTGTAGGCTTCCTTAGTCTTTCTTTCTTTCTTTCTTTCTTTCTTTCTTTCTTTCTTTCTTTCTTTCTTTCTTTCTTTCTTTCTTTCTTTCTTTCTTTCTTTCTTTCTTTCTTTCTTTCTTTCTTTCTTTCTTTCTTTTTTCTTTCTTTCTTTCTTTCTTTTTTCTTTCTTTCTTTCTTTCTTTCTTTCTCTCTTGCACTGATTAGATATGCTGTGTATCACTCCGCACAATCACATTACTACTAGGCGTCCACTTACACAGATTGCTCAGTCATTGATTACGTTCTTCAAATGGGCTCAAGCTTAGCATTGCGTATGTGCGCCATAACACGCATATATAAAAGACTACATTTTTTATCTTATCTGTCGCGATGGCCCTAACTCCCTCGACGTTGCAATAATGTCTCCCCGATGCGCTGTTATTGCCTCTTTGTGGTCACAATAAATTGCCAAGGCGCAGATTTAGAGCAAGGTAGTGAGGTCGGGAACACTCACAAGAGTCCTTATAAATGTGCACATTCATTTGATTAATGTGTTAATCAGTGGCTAAGTAGTGGTGCGGATTTAGGATCGTGCATTTTACAAGCGCCAATTTGTGGTCAGCAGATTGCCTGCAATGAAAGCTCTATCACAGCCGCTACGTCGACAATGACACCCAGCCCGTACATACGCTGGCGCATAAGTGTTCTCGCTCGTTTATTTAATTTGTCTACAGAGACAACCTCTTCCAATCACGCATGGGCAATTTATTTCCGGAAATAGGCTTGCTAACTTCCCTTTATTCAAAGATCACATAGATATCCCGTTAGAGGAAGCCCTCTCTCTTGGAGAAAAAAATTCAGGAGCCCTTGGCCTAAAGGCAAAATGCAAGCGAACAGTTGCGTCTGCGTGCCTGGCGTACGGCTTTTCTTTCTTCCTATCTATCTATCTATCTATCTATCTATCTATCTATCTATCTATCTATCTATCTATCTATCTATCTATCTATCTATCTATCTATCTATCTATCTATCTATCTATCTATCTATCTATCTATCTATCTATCTATCTATCTATCTATCTATCTATCTATCTATCTATCTATCTATCTATCTATCTATCTATCTATCTATCTTTTTTTCTATCGCATTGCGCAATGCTCCCTCGTAACTTTTTCCTTCCTCCATGTCGAGAATTGGGCCTTCATCCACGTACTTAGCAACACAACACTTCATCTGCTACCGGCAACAACGATAATCATGCGGTCATATCCAAGCAACAATGAAATGCGGAAACGGGAAGTGACAAGCCACCTCGATAACAGGTCATATTGTCGTACCAGAAAGGGCTGAACAGCGACAAGACTACGATCGAAAGAGCATGAAATACTGGGAAGCGCCGCATACGGATACGCATGCGACCGACGCACCTTCGAGGGACGCATATCTCTACGCTCTCTAGCACCGGGTCGCTCGCGAACAATGCTGCCAAAATTTGTGAGTTATAAAGCTTTGCCTAAAGATATGACTCGGCGTACGAATCCGTCATAGGTTGTCTTCGTTGTATTCCAGACTATAGCTTACTTCTGCCTCTTCTCTCTAACATTCGCAATTATCATTGGCTGCTAATGGCGTTCATGCACTGAATGGAGCAAGTAGGACAACAAACAACGTGTTTTATCGCTAATGAGGGAAGGTCCAGCTAGGAGTGGGATGTTTTTCCTTTTTTTTTTAAACTTCACCGACAACACGTCCTTTCGCGCAAGAAATACAGATAAATTAAGCTTACAGAAATAAATTCATATCTGTTTACGAGGAGTGCAGGACGACCTACGTTTTTTGTTTCACACTGAAACCGGGTGTAGACACCGCGCAAAAGATGTGACCCTCAATATCTCGACGTCATAACACGTAGCACAATGTGCACCATGTGAAATCAGTGCTACATTTTATGAAGTTACTGGTGAAATTGAATACAGACAACACTAACGCACATACAAAAATACTGAAACCATGCTCAAGCCAGCATCTGACTGACTTGGCGATATTAGAAACGAAAAGGCCAGTGTATCATATTTTAGGACTCATGTAAGTGTAAATATATGTTATGTCTCTTAGAGACAAGATTGGCATCCGGCTATATTTCAGTATAGTATTGTATGCTGTGCGTTTTTCTCGTACGAAGTAATGCGATAATATCCGAAGTGTAAGTGATTCTGAGATGAGATATACTGCGTATATATTTGTTTTGTATAACATAATACAAATATAAAAATTGAGGGGCCATTCTACTCTGTGAAGGTGAACGACCAGTGGAGCTGTTTAGCACAGAACGATACAGAGGTGGCACAGAATTCCGAACCGCAGCCCATCACACACCTTGCTACAAAATCAGATATGCCTGTCTAAAAAGTCCCCTTAGAATGTAGCGTATGTTCCGTTAAATTTCCACATCTCAACAGCATGCGTCTTTTTGCCGCGACATGCGCCGTCTTGTATGGCTAACCTCAGGCGCTTGGCGTTTCGTTCGCGATCTCTATTATTTGCCGCCCATGCCTTTCCTTTCCTTTAGTCGACCAATCGTGAGAAGATGGGTTTGCCATTTTTTTTTTGGCACAAACGTTCTTGCCCTCAGAAGACGGACATTTCCAATGAACCTACCCGAGCCATCTACAGTCTAACTGTAAAAAATATATTTGTACAAGTGCTTCCCTGGCGCTATTGTACTGCGTGTATCACCAAACCGATGCTAGACAATTCATACTTATGTAATTATTTCTCTTTGACGTTTTGTTATTTTCAATCGTGTTTCTTTTTTTCTTGCTTGTGTCGCACTTTCACTAGTCTTCCTGATGTGTATGCGTTTTTCAAGAAATGCAATTGCATAAGATGTCCTTTTATAGGTGCCTTAGCAGTTATTTTAGTATATCGGTATTAAAATAGAGAAAAACATTTTGCCACTTTGTAGTATTACTCAATATACTTGTTGCTAAATTCTGTAGCCCGCTTCCTCGTGATGAAACAAAGTGGATTGAAATAAAGGGTTAATTCGCACAGTCAAGGTCTCCGAAACAGTTTTCGCCCAATGAACATCTCCAGAATCTCATGATGGCCAGCGCAAACAAAAACAAAGGACGAGAACATTAGAGGCGACACAGACCCTGCCTAACAGAATTCTTGTTTGAGCTAGTTGGTATTGGTTCATGACTGGGGATACTTTTGGCGCAAATCGAACGAGGACACATAATACAAAAGAACAGGACGGGCGCCTAACTAGTAAATGCTTAAAAATAATATTACCTAACAGAAAGGAAGACATTCAACTGCTTGACCACACTCCCTTTCAAAAACAGTTTGCTAAAAAAAGAAAAACTTTATCTCTCATGACGGATTACAATCATGCATGTTCCAGGAATCTGTTTGGTTTTGCAGTATCTGTTCTTTCTGGGAAACAAAAATAATTTGATTTCATTTGACCAGCACAGTATTTAGCACCCCGAATGATGAATGTAACGTACAATTAGTATACTTAATATTTGGATATTAAATCATCCACAGTGGACAGAAAACACGGCAGCCTGTACAATACCGACGAAAAAGTAAAGCAAAAGAACGAGTGCGTTTCCATCAGACAGTCCTCTCGCATCTACATTTGATTTAGCACTGAGCAGTCTTTTGTTAGAAAGCGTGGGCTTAATCCTTGCGACATCCCCAAAGTTCACTTCCACAAAGTCAATGTTTGCGTGCAGCAGAAATAGACTGGCAACGCAACTCTTTTTTAACTCTTTTCGAAGTTGCAGTTCTACATTATGTCTTCGTTCCTTCTATTTTCTTTACACCTTAACAGACAGTTACTTTAACCCGTAGAATGCAGCTGCTTGTGTAGTAAAGAGACTACGTTTAATTTGCATATTCAGTGGCTCTACAACTTTGTTTGGCAGTTCTCTGTTTTTGTACTACATTCCTTTTACGTCCGCATGAAGGCTTTGCTACCCTCTACCATCTTTAGGCAAACTCGATCGGGGCGCGATTAAAGCTTGCGTCTTTCACTATACTGTGAGTACTTGCAAGTGTATAAAAAGGGACATCGAGAGTCCACAGGACAGTTCTAAACCGTCAGTTGTTTTTTTTTACTTTGCCTGTTCCGCTATAAAAGATAAGAAGCAAGCTGTCTGAGACGCGAGCAAAAAGTTCGACTAAACTAGGGGCGAGACTGGTTCGAGCCAGACACAAGGTTTCCACGTCACATTTGACTTTTGTGTCAACGTTACCGGAAGGCACTAAGGTAGCTAGCGCTTTTTCTGGCGGCATTTCCTGGTAGAAAGCTTGGAGAGTTCTTCCCGCTACTGGGGTCTTCACTAAAAGCCTTTTGCACGTTAGGGAGTGACATCCTGTCTGAGTCTATGCAAAGAAGGTATCATGAAACCCAAGCTCGTCGTGTACTATACTAGGCAGAACCTGATGCTGCTCTTGAAAAGTTGGCACCGATACACCTCTTTAAGCCAAAACTGTCTGTGAAAGAAGCAATAAAAATTTGTCTTTAAATGTGATGTATTTTAGTAGCGAACCAAAGACACTCTGAGGGTTTCTATCTATCTATCTATCTATCTATCTATCTATCTATCTATCTATCTATCTATCTATCTATCTATCTATCTATCTATCTATCTATCTATCTATCTATCTATCTATCTATCTATCTATCTATCTATCTATCTATCCGCCCGCGTCTGGGTGCTCTCGTGATCGACTCACGTGTGGCACATACCCGTTTACTACGGGCCGTGGTGTACGGGTATGCGCCACAAGTGATTGACAGTTTTGTCTACCCAAGAAAGGCGAGAACAGACATTGGTAATATAAATGCGAGAGCATTAAGAAAAACACACATCGGCAGCGTTGACCCGACGGATGTGAATAATAAAAACAGGATCCCAGCGTGAATCGAACTCGAGAATTCTGCGTGGTAGTCCGGTTTTCTACCACAGAGCCACGCCAGGTCTTGAAACTGCTTTGCAAAAAGACCATATGCAGGCGTAATGTCGGTGCAACGTAAGTTGTGGTTGCGGTGCTGGCTATCTAGTGTTATAACAAAGTAAACAACATTACATATATACTCGGATGATACAGTCGTCATGTCGGGTTAAAGACAATTGCCGTTCCAGTGTTTGCTCCACTTTTATAGAAGTCTTATAAACATTACATTTGTAATCCTATGATTCAACAAGCTATATTCAAGCGTTGCTCGACCCAGGAGGGATATGCGAACGAAAGTTACGTATGATATTCACATCATCGCACCCAATAGTGCTCTTTGTTTCGATAATACTGACGTCTGTACTGTAACGTGAGTGCTGACGTTACGTCCGACCATGTTACCCTTTAAACGCCAGTGTAATTGATATGCCTCGTAAGCGCACGACGTGTACACAACTAGTACACTTTCAAAAACATGTCGATCCACCTCGTAGCGCTTGGCTCAAAGCCAAGAAAATGCCGCATAGACAACTACTCGCTGATTGCTTCGCATGAAACCGATTTCCATGATGCTTGGGATCTGCCGAATGTTTTTCCTTCGCAGAATGACGAAGGCGCGTTATTTACGAGATCCCTCTACGTGCGGGCTGGAGTACGTCGGTCAAACAGGGCGGTACCTCGACGATCTCCTGAGGGAACATAAGGGCATATGTTAAGGGCTGGCACAGGAATTAACTTGGCGCTTCATTGCATCAAATAATGCGCGTCAGCCGACTGCGTACTTGAGCTGTAGAAGATGCGAGTGCCAGAAAGATATGAAAAAGACAAGAACGAATGTTATTTGGAGCTTATGTCATCAACAAGATGGGGAGCAAATTATGAGCAAGCCGTCTCTTGACCTCTATTCTCATGTGAGATAGACTATCTCGACGATTAGTGTGGTGCTCCAGTGTGTTATGTGGCTGTTTTTTCCGCTATGTGACAGTGCTATCGGTACTACGTTGGAGTTTTTATGGCTTTATATTTGCAATCAACGCAAAATAAAGTTTGGTTGCGGGCGCGCCTCTTTCCTGTCGTCTTCTAACTTTCTTTACCTGTGGCACTAACGCCACACATATAGAATTTAATCTGACCGGTTTCAAGCGTAGTTTTTCTAGAGAGCGGAATAAGGGGGAAACCAACCTTGAGCATCAACGGTGAATCAGAGTGCATGCCAGCTACAGCCTGTTAAGCTTACCTGTGTCCGTATTCACAAGAAAGATTTACCCTAAAAAATTTTTTGTTCGAGAATATTCCAGCCATCACTATGCGGGACATATCATTAGCGAA
Organism: Rhipicephalus sanguineus; assembly: GCF_013339695.2. Classification (NCBI taxonomy): domain Eukaryota; kingdom Metazoa; phylum Arthropoda; class Arachnida; order Ixodida; family Ixodidae; genus Rhipicephalus; species Rhipicephalus sanguineus. The sequence continues at coordinate 116,539,137 of NC_051182.1, read as the reverse complement.
GCCGGTTGACCAATGGAAAAATGCACTTACGAAAGAGAAGTTTTGTGAATTCGGCTTCTGAATCTTGTATAGTATAAGCTTAGTGATATCTAAGCCTCATGTTATCTGAAGCTTATGGCATATATAAGGTCATTATACAAAAACAGTTTCTCTTTAAACTGCAGAACGGTCTCTTTGGACATATTTATCCAAAGGTACTAAATATTAAGCCATAATTACCGTCTATTGTTAGAATGCCCCACTTTAGCGGCGAATCCTTTATATCACTTATTGCCTACGGCGACAATAGACATGGCAGTTGAACGTGTCGTGTTGTTGTAAGCCGTTTTCTAGGACTCGACTCAGCAAAGCAAACGCACACATCGGTGCAATATCGGCCGTCAGATAGTCAGATCCTGCCTTTGCGTTTTCTACGCTGCAGCTTAATTAAGAAAATATTTTAAAGGAAGGCCACTGCGATACGTGTTAAATCACCTTACCTTCAAGCCGGTGTAATTTATAAACGTAAACAATTTTTTGTGACGACAGTTTTTAACTAAAAAACTAAAGGCGTTGTATATTACGGCGTAAGGAGTTTTCCGTGCAATAAGGGCGTTAGTTCCCGATGCTTATCCTCGTTGTCAGCGTTACACCCTGCAAGTACAAATGCTTGCGTTTTACCTTCAGTGACTTGTGAGTAGGAAAACAGAGAGCGAGGGAAGCGCTCCCATCTTCTAACTTCCTTGTTAGAGTAGAAAGCCGCTTACTCAGCGGCTCAATGTGCGCTGTCTCTTGCACGTAACAAAGCCTCAGGTTTGATTGCTGAACCTTTTCTGACTTTCCCCTAACCAGCGGCGGTCAGGATACCGATCCTGACCGCTCGCAACCAAAGACGTTGACGCCGACACCGCAATTTGTAGGAAACGAGCTCTTTAACGCTATCGCGTTAAAACGCAGTCTTGCACGCTACAACACCCTCCGATCAAAGGCTCTTTCTTGCACGAGTAAGGATAGTTAACATACAACTAACGTAGAAACGTTTTAGCCATGCAGTACTCGACATTACACGGGAAAACATGAATCGATGTCACTTATCTTACCTAAATTCTTTTTCATGCGGCGCTTCGAATGAAATTGCAGGGGTGCAATTCAAAAGCAGTAGCAAGTCAACTCCTCGGCCGATATATGCTCCGCGTGCAGGTTACTCACGCGCGCTCGTTGCCGAGCTTGATTCAATCTAAGCTGGCCCTTATATCCCTGTATCTCATTATCTTAGCTACCAAACATCTCTGAACGAAGGGTGAGATACAGTCGATTATCTAAACTCTCAAGGGCGTATTGTTCCACGCATAAGTAATCACCATCAATCCTGTATCAGGTTCCTTCCATTAAGGTTGTGAGCTTTTCTGCTATGAATGGCTTACGCTTTAAGACGTAGATGATGTACAAGAATGATAACGGCTGTTGGGAAGCACTAAACGAGGGAGCCGCAACACTATCGATTGTGTTAACAAAATTACACCCTCAAGGGTGCTTTGTGGTAACGCTCATTTCACGTTTTGCCTCAGTGCGCAAGCTTTGTCCTCGAGCGATGACCGCGCATCGTTTGTCCTTCGCCACAACGGCCTCTACTCAATAAGAAGCCTCTCGCTCCGAAGCTTCAAGTGTGCTCAGTACAAAGGCTAAGCTAGTTATGCGCTGCGCGATCACGATGTTGCCAGAAAGCGCGGTACCCGGCTCGGCTTCCAGCATACGCGTTTGTTTTCCTTAATGACCGTGCATATAATAACGGGCTTTACGGCCCCGAAAGCAATTTTGACCCTTATCTGCTCCCCTTGTGTCTCCTTGGGTGCACTCGTTGGAACAGTGCAATGGGGCGCAGGCCGTTTGTATTTTTTCTTACATGGGGTTAAAAAAAAGAAACGATACTTCCGACCAAAGTAGCCATCCCTCCAGACCTTTTCTCTCTTGCCTTTCTTCTAATATTTCTATCACCACCGCTCCGTCTCTGTCATCGCGTTTGGCAGGCACTAACATATGGGCCAGATTTTTGAACATAGCGAAAATAATAAGAAAAAAATTATAAGAACTTAAAGACTGCACGTGTGCGATGGAACGGAAAATGACAGACCATACACTTAGATACGGAAGATAGCACAGTGGGCCGGAGAGCGAACTGCGTGTAGCCGGTATTCTTGATGACAGTAAAGGAAAAACGTTGATCTGGGCTCGGAACGTAATGTGCAGTAAAGTCAAACTCATGATGTCGAAGTCGCGAAGAAAGGGCAAATAGTTCGATATATCCTATAATTCGATATAAAATTTTTAAAGAACGTGCCGTAGTTTAAGTGCGAAATGGCCTGACATGGCGACATGGTGCTGCATCTCGATAATACAAGGAAGGCCGCTTCTCATCAATATGAGGTGATTTGTTTATATATTCCTTATTTTCCGTGGTTGGTATTTGAGGGGGTCTTCAATATCGTACTCGTCGTACTTTCAGGATTTCTGCATGCCAGCACGACTGCAGGCTTCTTTTCTGCATGTTCGACTGTGTTGACTATCGCCATCTTCGCGGAGAGCAACCGCTTCTTTCGTTTTACGAGAGCCATGCAAAGCAGGTGGAGAATCGCGAAGAAGCGAACGCGACCCTCCATGACGGTCACGACCAGACGCGATGACAGGGAGTCATGGGAGAAAGCACGTGATGGCAATATGAGAAGTTTGTACTTGCTCCGCGCGGCACCCTCCTAATCACACCACTCTCTCTTCCACATCAATGCGGGAGTGTCTCTTCTGGTTAGAGAAAAGGAAACGCCTTACAAGAAAAAGTCAGCTTCTTGGGGGTTCTCGCGCTACCGTATGTTCGATGTACGAAGTGTGCCGGCTATATTTGTTCGATGTAGCCGTAGATTTTCCTACGCATTGACGTCAACGCACTGTCGTCATCCAAAATGGTTCGATATGAAGCATAATTCGATGTAACCGAGTTCGGTATAGGCGAGTTTCAATGTACAGATAACTGTTGGTCAATCAGAGCAACTGAACGGGTTCCGCGAGATGGGACGCAGAGCCTGCAAATGCGGAATGTTGCTTTGGGGCGAAGAAAGAATAAAAATGAGGCATAACACAGAATCAGCTTCCGCAAGGCAGAGTACTCTGGAAATAATTGGGAGGTGCATTCGTCTTCCACTGCACATGAAAATAGGACGACAGTTATATAATTATGATTACGATAATGATAATACCCTATCGCTTGCGTGGAATTTCATTTGTGTAATGAAACTAAGGCATCTCTAAAACTAGCAGTGTTTCTGTGCGTGTTGTTGAAAATGCTATAGCCTAAGCTTTGCCAGCCATCGTTAGATTGATTATAATATTTTGTTTCGAAACCGGATGCATATTGGCGTTGTCTACATCGTTAATGGTGCATGTGATTATTTGGTCGTGCGTAGGTCGTCTTCTATGAAACGAGGAAGTGATTAGTCATGCGAGCTTCTTTTTCGCTGACATATCCACATCGCTGACTTCCTGCTTTTTTTTTTTATTCTCTCGCTTAACCACCGCCAAATTCTATGAAGCACTAAAACCTCCGACCTCTACTCCGCTCGCATTTAAGTTTTCGCGGTATAATCTAGGATGAAAAAGAATAAAGGAATAAATCCTGAATCTAATGACGCTTCGCTTACAGCCTTTTTGAAAAAAAGGGGGGAGGAAGGGGGAACGGCGGCTAAATTTGCATTAACGACTTTCGTGATTTATACACGCAAAAAATTTGCAAAAAATACAAATGTGTTTGTGAAAGCAAACGGACTGTTTATCATCATTAGGAATACAAGTCTACTGTTTTGCAAAGAAGGCACGTCTTTTTTTTTTGTGCGTGGCGCAGGGAAGAAAAAAAGAAAACGTGTCGTCACAGATGAGAAAGCTGCCACTGGAAGCTTCGAAAAGACTGCGTGATATAACTAACCTCCAAAAAATTATGTAAATAATACATTATTAAACACACACAGAAATATGCGGCCATATTATTAGGCGAATAATTATTTGTGTCACAATTAAGCACCTGAACCAGTACTCTCACTACGCTACAATACATGGATCTTTTAGGTTGTGTCATGTCGGATGACGAGCTGTAAATTTTAAAAATATTAGGCGATCCTAATTTTCATTTTAAGTGTCCATAATGGCACTAGCCTTGAGCGTTTGAGCGTTTGGTTCACTTTGATAACGCACACATCATGTTTTCTTTCTTTCTTTCTTTCTTTCTTTCTTTCTTTCTTTCTTTCTTTCTTTCTTTCTTTCTTTCTTTCTTTCTTTCTTTCTTTCTTTCTTTCTTTCTTTCTTTCTTTCTTTCTTTCTTTCTTTCTTTCTTTCTTTCTTTCTCTCTTTCTCTCTTTCTTTCTTTCTTTCTTCTTCCTTCCTTCCTTCCTTCCTTCTTTCTTTCTTTCTTTCTTTCCACACGTGGCTCATACCGGCAGATACATCGGGTATCATCGGCGGCGGGTATCATCGTTAATTGTGACTAACTGATGAGCATGTCATGTTGTTGAAGGCACGGCTTGTCATTCATGTTAGTCATACATGCTTACCTTCCATGCCAAATATGGTACTTTTTTACGGGCTGCTCGTTATTTTTAGCAACACCCATTTGTGGGTAAATCTGAGGTGCTGCGCAACGAACTTAATGTCGCTAGGGGCTAGTGCCATAAAAGAGAACAACTCTTGGGAAGTCTTCAGAAAATATGTGGTTTTACTTTCTTATGTAGCTTCGAATTTTATATTAGCTCATTATTTCTAGGGGTTAAACCGGCATTTCTACGTCGAAACAACAAAGATCTCGAACCAATTGTCCTAAACATATTAGAGTTATGTGCAGAATCAACGTCTATGGCAAAAATATCTCACGGGGTTTCTTCAGTTTCTCAATCAAACGCCATTTACTAAGAGAAATTCCTTAGGTGCCTCATCAAACATGAAAAGTGACCGTTGGTATCGGTGGCATCGGCGGTAAAACACGGGTCAGTCAGTCAGTCATGAACTTTTATTCATCGGTCCTGAAGAGTTTAAGCCGCCGGGGGATCCAGGGGGGACACCCTAGCAGCTGCTACCATAGGCGACGCCCGAGTCGGGCCGGGAACTTGATGGCGTTCCGTGCAGTTCTTGGGCCCTTCGGACTGCCTTGAGTTGTTGGTGGAGCGCAGAGCTCCTGAGTGCCTCTTCCCAGTCGGACTCACTGGTGAGAGGTCCCTAAGGTAACGCGGGACATTGCCATAGCATGCGCGAGAGTGAACAATAAAGTTCTCTGCAATCTGGGCATTGGGGAGTAATGTCTGTGTTGTAATGGCTCAGTCGGCCCCGTGATGGGTACGATCTCGTTTGTGGCATGCGAAAGGCTACCGCTTGCGCACGTTCGAGCTTTGTGTGTGGTAAGGGGTTTTGGCTTCTGTTGTTGCAGTAGTGAGAGGTGATTTCGTGGAAGGTTAGTAAGGGGTCGTTAAACTGTATGTCTGGGCCCAGCTCTTCGGTGGCTGATTGATCGTCGCGGCGGGTGAGCTCTCGCGCTCGGTCATGAGCCGTTTCGTTGAGGTTGGGTTGTTGGGAGTGGACGTCTTTGCCCTTGTGGGCAGGGAACCAAGAGAGGTAGTGCGAGCCCGTGTGCTTTCGTGTTTGTAAAATGTGGGCTGCTTCACGTGCGATGTTGCCGGCTTCGTAAGCCCGAATGGGGGCGCGGGAGTCTGTGAAGACGCTGGTGTGCGAGGGGTCGGTCATCGCTAAAGCTATGGCGACCTGCTCGGCTATGGCGCTCGTTGCTAGCCTAACCGAGGCGGCTGAGCGTAGGGCTCCATCGCCAGCTACTACTGCGAGTGCCAAGGTGGAGGAGTTGCCGTATTGCGCCGCATCTACGAATACGGTAGAGCCGCGATTCGCGGCGGTACGGTCGAGGATAGCGCGAGCGCAGGCCAGGCATCTGCCTTTATTGTGGTGGGTGTGGACGTTTCGCGGGAATGTGGTTACCATGTAGGTATCTCGGACATTTCTCGGGAGGGTTACTGCGCGTTCAAGGTAGGGGTGTGACGACATGCCGGCTTCGTGTAGTAGTCGACGGCCTGCCTTGGAGGACGAGAGGCGGATGTGGCTCATTAAGATGTGGCTCATTAAGAACGCGTGGTATATGCGCAGGAGGCTGGCCTCACCGAGGCCTTGCCTGCGACCCGAGACTCGCTGGATGAGTCGGAGCATGTTTTCCGTTTTAGTTGTGATATGTGTTATTGTACGTGCATGGCACCCGGTGGCCTCGACTAGGAGGCCGAGAATGCGCATGGAGTCAACGCGGGGTATTCGTTGCCCATCTTTGGCTGATGCAAAAATTTTTATCTGATTACATCACCATATAACGTCATCATGACGTCATAGATCGACCAAATTTATGACGTGATTTCATGACATCGTCGCTTCGTCAAAACTGGGCCGATTACGGAGGCACGTCAAAGCCACGGGAGGGGCAGAACGCTACTATTTCCTTCGATCCCATGAGCAGTGAAAGCGCTCGAACGCTCCTCTCGTACCTCTGTTTCTCGCTTGTGTCTTTTTTTTTGCGCTACCTGCTCCAGTATGCAATCGTACAAACTCGCCCAGATTTCCGTTCTCGCATGCTGAAAACTTTCGGGCGGCATCAATACAATCTACTGAAAAGGTGTAGATGCTGTTCTGATATGAATATTTAATATTGATGCATAAATAAATTACTATTGATTGATACCGGTAGGGATAACTGCGTTGCAACGGAGAGCAAAGCGACGAGAGTTCGCTGTTCGTTGGATGGTTCACAAACGCGTTCTGCCGTTGAGGTGCCCTCCACAGCAATTCACATTTAAAGGGGTCATGAACCACTTTTCCAAGTAATGATCTAATGGCCTCAGTATCGGAGTGTACTGCCTCCCGAATCGATTGCCGCAAAAATTTCTCGAATCCGTCAAGAATCAGCGGAGTTACGGGGGTTTGGCGCACGCTCCCAGCGCTTTCTCTCTTTTCTCGTGCCGACGAGCGCACTGGAAGCTAGACAGGGAGGGATGGCATGGGGAAAAGAAGTTACGCCAGCGCGCGTCATGAAACGCGATCGCTCTCCCGCTGTGATTCGCTTGCGCGAGTGCGGCTACCGTGTACTGAGGAGTGCGGCGCCGGCAAGTGGCGGCACCCCGCGGCAAGAAGCGCATCTGATCCGAAAACTGCTCTCGATTTACGTCGGCTATCGGCCAATAAGCATGCTATGTCTCTTGCGACGTACAGCGGACAGACGCCCCGCCCACCGACGAGAGTGAGAACCGGCCTCTGTTTGAAAAGAGGGTGCCTGGGGAAACGGCAACTTCGCGCTCCGCTTGTGGCCATTACGCGGCGCACACGACTGTAATATTTGGCAGAGCAGTTCATAGCCGTGTCAGCTTTCCGCAGGATGTGTTTTTTCAATCAGCCCAAGGGGTGCTTCATGACCCCTTTAAGGGGCGAAGCTCCTTGTAGCGGTACCCGTTCGTCCCCGTCGTAGTAGTGTGTAACCAGTCTCAAAAACGGAGGGGGCGTGCACACATGAAGGCTCCCTAAAGACAATGCGCTGCGACAGTACGTGATATGTATCGCCCTCTCCTCTCCTACGCTTCCCCCTCTTTCCCCTCTCCTGTAGTGCGTGTGTGCGATTTCTCTAGTGCGTGATTAAACAATGAAAATTCACAGCGTACATGTAAAATTAAAGTGAGCTGCAAGTCGTCATAACTCTCATCGAACCTTTAGGATAAACGCGCCCGATCTCACGTCGGTGATGATGTACTGGACAGAATTCACGGAAGATTCACGGTTTACCGATGAACCTCCGCAGCTTCGCCCACTCATCATCATTCACACCGTGGATATGCTGTGATTTTTTTGTATAAATGTGTGTCCTTAGAGAAAGCACCGGTGGATTTTGTTTTGCAGCTGTTTGTATCGCACTACCGCACAGAAGGAAAGCGTCGCACTTTACGATGAACGCAAAGTTATTTTTTTCCGCCGATGTTTTACCTTACGCGTAACGTACAGCTGTATTTAAGGCTTCTTTCACATGTTTCATCTTCAGAAATTTTTATTTTACTTATGCTCGGTAACGTAGCTTCGGCAGAGGCTGCAAGCATGAGTATGTGCCCCATCACAGCAATCATGTACCGTTCTAACACAAAGGGCATAGAACTACTAAACGCGCATTTATATATGTTTACTACTGATTACAGTGTGACAGTGCGTATGTACCAGAAGTAAGAACTGCCTAGGGGTGCTGTGCAGGGTGGCGCGAGGTTCTCGTGAACACGAGTTTGCTCCGAGCTTGCACTACGGAGGTCATGACAGGAAGAGAGTGCGGAGCGCGCGAATGCAGCGTTGTGGAAAACGGCTACAAAAACACGCATATCGTCACAAACGCATGTGCGGCGTTTGCGGCGGTTTTTAAATGAGCAGCGCGTGCGAACGCATTAAGTGCCCCCACTCAGCCAACATTTCAAGAGTACAGCAACAACAGTGTCACTGTTGCACTATCTCTTTGCCAACTGAACATCGCGCCTCCCACAGGCGTGTTTCCTGGGCGTTTATCGTCTTTCGGGCAAGTTCTTTTGTTCAACGTGGAGCATAGGAATTTCCACTCGAAGGCAACAAGGGCGCACACTCAGCACTCTCGTACCGCTTTCTTCACTTCCATCGAATATTCCGTCGATTATTATGGTACATGAAATATTATGAAGTTACGTTACAGCTCATAGCTGAATCGCACCGCTGGCTGGCGTTGCGGCGTGAGTGCTGCGCCTCGGTAAGAGCAATCATGCTGCGCGAGCCCGAGCCTTGCCGTAGGCACCTGTCATTCAAACTACTTGGCACTTGACATTGGCTTCAAACTCGTTGATTCTCAGAAAGCCCCAGTTCATATCGTGACTGTCATAGTGCCAGTGTGACTGTCAAGCGTTTCATGCGGTGGACGCTTATTAGCAGCTTCTTCCGGCTTTTTACGTGGCTGAACGTCAACTCAGTGTGCTCGGTCTAGTCAGTCCACTTTAGAGTAACGACCGCGCCAGATGGGTATCAATTTTCATAGCAGTAATTAACTTGAGCTTAATTATTAACACATAATTACCATGTTAATAGAGATACTTATCTGAATTATTACGTTTTTATTTAATGTGACCTTAGCTAGCTCAGGCTTAGTTAGCAAGGTTGTAATTAGCATGTCGCTAATTGACTGTCTTATTCAGCACGATGAGTTAGCGAGGTCTTGCTTAGCTCAGTCGTGACAAGGGTGTCTTAATTAACATTACCTTAATTAGCTCCGCCTAAGCATGACAAAGCTTCATTAGCGTGGTGTTCATTAGGAAGGTTTTAAGTGGTACGTTCTTAGCAAGACTTAGCTTAATCAGCTCGCTCTTAGCATGACTTGGCTTAATTAGCTTGGTCATAGCATGTCTTAGTTTTATAGCTAGGCCGTGAGACGAGGAGTGTGAAGAATTAAATGCGTGTAAAATGAGCGCCATTATAGACAATGACGCACGGAAGAAGATAAATGACTATGTATTTTTCTCATTCTTTGAGCCGTTGTCCTTATTTTTAAGCGAATTTATCTCTAGCCTAGTGAGATTCTCAATCATAAGTGCTAGGGCCACAATAAGGCCTAAAGTTAGCTCGTGAAACGCCGTGTCACAAACCGTAAAATAGTACAACGTAGGCGGACGATAACAAAATCCAAATCTCGACTTTGTCTGCTTGTTTTCTAGGCAAATGTGATCGGAGTTCGCCACGATGTGAGCTACGGGGCATGCGACACTGCTTTCATCTACCCGCCATTATCGACCTCGGATTCGTTCGTGTTCCAGAAGAAAATCTATAGAGAAATCGCAGAACAAACAGAGCAGAACTACATAGACGGTCATACGCAAACACGAACACAGACGCGCGGAAGCCCACTGAGACACTTTGAAAAACACACACAGCACATATAAAACGTATAGGGATACACACACAAGCGGACAGAGGCAGACCAAGAAGAATATATAGTCTACTACGAGCTAGAGTGAGAAGACAGAAGACACATCTGGTCCTGCGCAGAGAGAGCCGGGAATGGGACCTGATTTCAGTGAAGTATGCAAGAAACCATTACGGTAAATTATGCAGAATACACCTCGTAGCCCTCCATTTGTTTTATGTGCGAGATGCACGAATGTAACCTCCTGACGGTGCTGTCAGGCAATAACACGTGCCGCATAAGGCATTATCATTTGTTACTGCAGAAAGGGATGTCGGTATGGACGGCGTCTGCCTTCATTACAGATTAATCTTAACATTTTTTCGTGCTTACCCTTCAGTGACGTTCTATTTTTCACAGGGTTACCGTAGCTCCAGCGAGAGAAAGCGAGAGAGAGGTTTGAAGTTGGTACGAGCTAAAGGTTCTCTAGCCTGCTTTTCTCCGCCGATGATGGTGAGACGTATTGAAAAATTAATGACGAATGGCGGTGATCAGATAAGAATGGGCGTAATTAACGGGTCCATCCCGATGTGGAAACTTCAATGTCATGAGTCTAAGCCACGAGCTTGTAGAAGGGCTACAGGTACTCTTGGGGCCATGACAGCGTTCTGGACGTCACACAAACACCATTAGAAGTGGCTCCAGCACTTCAAGCACTTGCACAACAGTCTGAACAGCTGTAGTGGTCTGCTTAAGCGCAAACAACGAAAATATCATTCACCTTGAAGAAAGGGAAGCTCCTTGAGAACAACAACTACGACAACAAAATATTGTAAAAATTGGGGGCATGCTGTTATCTTTTCATTCTGTCGTTAAAAGACAGGGGAATGTGTCTATTGTACACATCAGTGCCGGGCATCCATATAATGTTCACTACTCGTCTAACGATGGAAGAAAAATTAAGAAAAAAATGTAATATGCTTAATGGCTTCGATCAAGCTGTACAAAGGCGCGCTTCACTTTGAGAAGAATATAAAAAGTGATGGCAACAGGTTGAACAAACAGGACAAATTGTCTGAGACAGGCTGGCCGACATTTCGAGAGGAGGACCTATCTTTGTGAAAGGCGGCCTTGTCATCCCTGGCGTGTTATTTTTAGGGGGTTATTGTTGTCGTCATGTCCAGCGGTGGTGCGTGCCGCTGTTGGCAACTGCTGCCTAGAAAGAAAAATCAATAAAGCAGAGGAGTGTAGCCCTTGGCACATTTAAAGAAAGTTTGCAACGGCGCTCAGGCATCTCATCTCAGAGATAAGGGGAGCTGAAAGAAAAAAAAAAAAACATTGAAGGGAGGAGCGGTACAACAAAGCGACAGCCGCCAAAGGCACGACGAAGAAAAGAGCGGAGCATGAAACAAACATGGAAAACCGGCAGAAGGGCGCCGAGGAGGAGGAAATAGCAATAACATTTATTTACACACCCGGCGTGTGGGAAGTCCCCGGCCTCGCAGGGCGCGGATGTTCCCTATCTTAAGACTACGGCTATTAGAGTCCGACAGTCTCAGAACCGAGTCTAGCTATCGCAATGGGCTGCAGAAGATGGTGGCATCTCTTTATTTCCAAACAACCGTCTCTGAATGGCAAACACTAGGGGAAGGTAACTACAGACGGGGGAAAGCGGGCGGCGTACTTTTAAAAGTCCAGATGTTGACTTTAAGTGATACTGAGAGGGGTGTCTGAAAAACACGTGCTTAATGGGTGGAGTCATTGGCAGACATAAGCATCAAGTGTCATCGTAGGTGGCCCGCCCACGGAAGCGGCCTCAAAAGTTGGGCAGCATGGCAATGAAGGAAGAAAAAATGAGGGGGGGGGGGTCGAGGGGGAAACAATTGGAATAAGACGCGGAGAGCTTCCTGAGAAGGCGAAGACTTTGGCAATGCGGGGCAAGAGTGGGGCAGGAGTAGAAGCGAGGAAAGTGGAAAGGGAACAGTGGTTCGAAGGTTCTAGAATGTAAAAACTACTTAAGAGTAGTACATGTATACATAATATATACACACATACATACACATATACATATATATGTATGATAATTTTTTTTTCTAAAAAGAACGTTGATAGTATGTTATGCAGGCCAGTAGGGATTTTATGTTGCGAATAGGATATTGGTCAAGGTTATTTGAAGGCTGAGCGTATTTTATGTCTCGTAATATTATAGAAATTATGTTATGGCTTTTAATGATTCCAAATTACCATGTGCTAGATTTATTCCTGATAGGTGTAGGGATTGAAATCAGTGTATCAAATACGATTTCATGTATTTCCTCTCACGTGGTGACCGGAAACTTGTTTTTGGAATCTAATGTTTGGCTTTATCGAAATTGCGGTCTTGTTGATTGAAGTGGCTCGCTACTGCTTTTGGCAAATTGTGCTTTGTGCCTGCGTGGTGGCCGTTCAGTCTTCCATGAATTGGTTGTCCAGTTTCGCCTATGTATTGTTTTTTACAGGTGGTACATTCGATGCAGCAGATTAGGTTGTTTGAGGTACACGTAAAATTCGATTTTACCTTGTGAATGTAATCCGATGCTGTGCTTTTTTACGTTGGTGGCCAGCTGTATATGTTTGCATCTAGAGCATCTGGAGCACCCACAGGGACCAGATGTTGGTGTAGTTCTTGTGGCGAGTTTTTCATTAAAGGGCATGTCCTTAAAATTGGCGTTGCGTCTGCGGGCGACCTTAGGTGGTTCGTGGTAGATAGTTTTTTTTTCTTAAGTTTCACGTTGGTTGTTAGAATTGGATAGTATTTTGTGAGAATGCTGTTTATGTTCGGAAGTGCCTTTGAAAATTTTGTATTAAGAAGAGGGCGTTGTTGCTGTTGTGGTTTTAGGACGTTGTTTGAGTGTCTCAATGAGGTCTAGTTTTAGTGCGTCCGTGTAAGCCTTATGAAGGAACGCGTTGGGATGGCTTCTGCTTGCTAGTGTTCCCTTTAGGGTGGTAAGCCTCTTTACGTAATCCTCATTTTCTACGCCTATGCGACTCAACCTTGTTGGCTGGCTCTTGCAAATGCCCTGTTTACAATGTGTCGGGCGGTGGCTTGTATAATCTAGGTATTCCTGCGTGTCAAATGGTTTTTTTTATACAGCGTTGTCTTTATTATGCCATTTTCGAAATATATGGTTGTGTCAAGAAAGTTGATACGCTCAGCTGAGGTCTCTGACGAGAACTTTATTGTACAACTGTGAGTTAACAAAACTTAGATGGGATCATTGAATGAACTGCGAGGTGTTACTTGTGCACAACAGTGGCAAGTTGCAGCGGCTTTCTATTCACCGGACAAGTGGTGGTCGTATTTAACCATAATGCATCGTGATAATTTTGTCACGAATATCCCCTGTTCGAATAGGTAGCTAACCTTTAAAAATGCAGGTAATAATGGGGTAAATGTAATTGGTAAATCTGGTATCATCGTAAGTGCACCTACTTCAATTATTCAGCATTACCGTGCACGGGGTCGTATATATAAATGGCGGGAAGATCGAAGAGACGCCGACGGCTTAGAGACGGGTTTACACGACTCTGACAGGACGGCATTTCGCAATTCTTAACGCGGATGAGTTCATAATAGGCCAAAGACAATCTTTTCCAGCTCAGCTCATAGTACAGCGATGTTCCCGGAAATGCAATCACAGTCTCTCGCTGCTCAAGAAAAAAAAAAGCTGTAGGGAAAAACAACCAATGACTGCGATAATGCCTAAAGTGAAATTGCAGTGCAGCAGGATTTGGACCTGGACCTCACTGAGCCTATGCTAAAGCAGTTGGGTTAGCAGAAGCGGCAAACGAAGCACTTCCACCGGCTCTGTCCAAACTGCGCCAACAAACGAAGTTCTGCCAAATGCGCCTTGCAAGGATTGCATGGGCGAAAGTGCAAGGAGACTGAACTTGCGAGAGTGGACAGGCTCAAAAAACACGTCACGTTGCCGGAAGCCGTAAGAACGCGTGCTCCTGCGCTGAATGTACCGGAACCGTAACACAGCTCGTGAATTCGCCGTCTTTCTAGTTTTCGTCCACTGCAGTGCCAATCGTCCGCTCGTTGCAGAGGTGCATCTCAGGTGCGTGGTCCCACACAGTGTGTGCCATAGCTACCTTCCATACATCCCTGTGCCAATCGTTCACTCGGTTGTGCACTAGGGCGGCGTGAACCACATAAACAGACGCGTAAAATGCCTTCGTACGCGCATGCGCACATTCATTGCAAATAATGGACATAACTGTACGATTCTACACGTCAGCGTGCAATGCAAGATCGCTTAGTACGACAGAAAGCTGGGCTAGTTGGTAGGATTCATGATAAAAGAGTGCAGGCGTGCAAACGCGGACTCAAGAAGAAAATCAGCACAACACAAATGCCGGCGTTACCGTTGCCCTGGCCTCTCTTGTGTGTGTGTTTAAACGCCTGCAGTATTTAGCCTAGATCGTGGCTGACTGTCGCAGGACGTCTCTCACAAAATGAAAACGTGGTTGCTGGTTCAAGGAAGAAAATGAGAACAGGAGAAATGGGGAACTGCGGGGTGGTTAAGCAGTTTAGAATAACCGGTATACATCCTTGCACTGAAGAAAAGGATGGGGGATTTCGCAAGTTGGAAGAGCAATGAGGGCGACGAAAAGAGTACACGCAAACACTTCGTCAAAGTTCATCAGTTGTGGGGGGTATACGGCGTCACTATCACTCTACAACCGCTCGTGGAAGTCCGCTGCCCTTCGAAATTTTAGCAATGCCATCCTCGAAGACCTTTCAGCTATATTCGTTTGTTCACTCACTCCGTGCTTCATTGTACGTAGAAATTTTTTTGCTAATGTAGTCTTCATCGAAATATTCAGTTAGTTATTATCCCACATTTTACAAAAACATAGGGATGGAACACCACACATCACTTTACGAGATAAACTCATGGAATGACAATGCAAGAACATGTCGAGGCAAACAATTCCGTGAAATATCTATCTGAGGGGAAAAGATCGGTTCGTAAATGCGTGCTAGGGCTTTAAAATCTTAAAACGTTTAGTTTGTGAGAGCTACGAGTAGGGCAATGGTAAGAATGTAATACACTCGTATAATTAAGTAAGGTGTGAAGAAATAACTACAGAGTGCAGAATCATAAACTTTGTTGTAGACGGCCGAGTTCATAAAGATCAAGTTTGAACGTGTTGGCAGACGGTTGAGGTTCAGGACTAGATAGCAGGGGCGTAGCCAAGGGAGGGGGGTTGGGGGGGTTCAAATCCCCCCCGAAATTTTTTCAGTTTTGCTTGCGTATATATACACGCACACATACAAACGCACGCACGAACATACGTAAAGTATGGTTGAACCCCCCCGAAAAAAATTTCTGGCTACGCCCCTGCTAGATAGGTTAGATGAAGGCGATTTTGATCTGCCATATCTAGGGTTGTAAAACTTGCGCCTTTTATCTTCACATGTGTACAAAAGAACACAAGAGATATTAGGGGAAAAAAGAGGAAGAGGCGCTGTATAACAACATGTGACTTGGCCAACTCATCTCAAGACCGGCCTACGTGGCCCTGTAATGCAAGCCCAGGCTCAGCCCACGGGTTTTATATTCCCAAATCATAACATATAGACTTACATTAGCAAGGCATCCATCCTTCGATTGAGCGGCAAGGACACCACTGAGTTTGCCTTTGGGAGTCGTAAGACGGCAGGGAAAAATTTTATGTGACTAAGCTATCCCGAGAGATTGGCAAAAACATCCATAAAAACCTTTTTCATGCAACATCGTCGTTACTTTTGCGTATTTATATATTATTTTCTAAGCATTCACCAGAGAACGTACCTAAAGATTCGTGATAAGAGAGCTAGTTTACAGCTCCGTAATCACAATTTATGGCGCACGTCTTTATTTTATTTTCAATTTTTGCCCCTTTATTTTACTCAGAAACTACAGCGCGTGATTTCACGAAAGTCTACAGATTATGTGTCACATTATCTTCTGTGCACGAGAAAAAGAAAGCCGTACAGGTGTTCAGCAACGTTGCGAAAACAAATGCAGCGATAGCCGACTGAATTGTATTGTGTAACCAGTGTCTAAGCTCGGCCCGTTAATGTTGCTTCATGCTAATGAGGACTGTTATGATTCCGATGACGATACTTACGCCGATGATAATACGCGCTGCGTGAAACTGCGTGGCGCTTCATGCCACTAAGCAGCGCTTCGAGGCGTTCTGGCGCATTTAAAAACTTTGCTGTTTCTACAGTATTCCCCAAAAAGATTTACGTTTCAACTACTTTACGTTTGAGCACACCAATATGCTGCTAAACACAAATGTTATTTGACAATCTCAATATTATATATGAAGTGTATAAATAGCCGCGGCGATACTGGATGTGTAGGAGACGGCCATCTCGGCCTCCCTTACATTCAACCATGATGCAGAGTTGCCGTGTTTAAGGAGACATGTGGGTGGCTTTCGAGAATGATGTCCAAGTGGTCTCTTAGCTGCTTTCGCTGATCATAGGCGTGCGCACGGATGGAGGACGGGGCAGCGCTCCCCCCCCCCCCCCCCCCCACCAAATTGTCAAAGCGGTGGTGCCAAGTCTGTCCCTTCATTCCACTCAAGTTTATGACGAAAGTGGCGACCGATGGCCCCTGAGACCGCATTCCAAGAACAGTGCACTCCCACCTTTACCCCCAGGAAGCGGGGGACCAAAGGCAGGCTGTTGTGAAACGCCCGTCATCGCTTGGTTTTCAGTTTTGCATCCATTGCAAAGCTTCTTCTCTTCCGGACTCCACCAACGGGGGGTGAAGCAGGAGTGAGGTGGGGTGCGCTGCGTTATGACTTAGCCTCGCCCCCCTCCCTATGAGGGAGAACCCTGCGGACGTCTACAACGCAGCAGTATAATAAGCGTAATTATCTTCGTCGAATTTTATGTACACTCCCCGACAAAGCCTCTACCAATAACCTCCCACTTAGTCCTTCTTGCGAGAGGTCATTGTCTTATGCGTACAAACACTCCAATTTATTCATCAACAGCGGTTCGACTCAGCTGCATTTCCCATGTCTAGGAGCAAATTACGTCACTCTAACGGACTAGCGTTTGTGTGTCATATGCATTACGTGGCCTGCCCTTGTCTAATTGTTAGGGACGAAGCACCTTAGGGTCTCGGCTTGTCAGCGGTGCATCGTCGTGACCATTTGCTTCCTTGCATCGTCGTGTCCAGTCCATTTGCTTGAGCGCAAGAGAGGGCGCTACCACCTCAGCACTCGCCGTGTGGCGAGAGAGAGGGAACCGCACGCGTTGACTGTGGAAACCTTCTTTGTGCGATCAACGATGGACTACCAGCTCGCAAGGAACGAGAACGCGCCCTTGTCTGCGAGAGACAACGCCGCCACAAGCAGCGTCTTCTAGCGAGTTCCTTGAAAAAAAAAAATCACAGCATATCCACGGAGTGAATGATGATGAGTGGGCGAAGCTGCGGAGGTTCATCGGTAAACCGTGAATCTTGCGTGAATTCTGCCCAACCGACGTGAGATCGGGCGCGTTTATACTAAAGGTTCGATGAGTTATGACGACTTGCAGCTCACTTTAATTTTACATGTACGCTGTGAATTTTCATTGTTTAGAAAACCATTGCTTTAGAAAAATCTGGCGTCTTTCGTTAAGCAGCTGGCGTCTTTTCGTTTTGCTTTAGAAACATCTGGCGTTCTTTCGTTTTGCTTTTACAAAACATCTGGCGTCTTTCGTTGGTTTATTTCATCAATCAACGGCGTTTTGAACAAATTTTTTACTGTTTAATCACGCACAGGAGAAATCTCACCAGCCACTACCTTGGGGGTAAACAATGGCTGCTACTGGGAATGGGAGACAGCAGAAGTCGGCTTTTAGCTAACACTTACACTTCTACTTCTACTAACGTTTCCTACTGGAACGTGCCAATGGCTGCTAAAGGGGAATGAGAGACAGAAGAATTCGGCTTTTAGTTAACGCGCACGCTTCGAATTTTTTTTATTGTTCAACAACGCACAGGAGAAATCTCCCACCGGCACCACCTTGCAGGTCAAAGCGTAAGACTGGTTACATACTACGCTACGAGGGACGAACGGGTGCCGCTATAAGGAGCTTCGCCCCTAAAACCGACTGCTCGCGCTGCACAACCGTTGACCGGCCACCCCGTTAATATAGATACTGGATCATGAACTGCAATATAGTGCTGGTGGGCGATTTCTCTTGTGCGTAGTTGAACAATAAAGATTTGCAGCGTGCACGTTGACGAAAAGTGGACTGCGGGTCTCTGCGTCTAATCTCTCGTCTGTCTCTCATTGCCCATTAGCAGTGATTTTGCTGTGCGAAACAACGGCGCACAATGCATACTTCGCCCCTCCACAGGTTTCACGTCAGTGGAGCTGAAACACCCTTCGCTACATGCTTCGCCCCTCCGCAGTTTTTTTCTAGATGTCCTTGTTTCAAAACTGGCTGGCACAGTATTAGCGGCTTCTTTTGTTGTTGCTGGTACACTGAATGATGAGACAATAATGCAAACAACGAGACAACTTTTAGGGGCGAAGCTCCTTAAGGCGGCACCCGTTCGTCCCTCGTAGTCGTCGTCGTCGTAGTAGTAGCAGTAGTAGTAGTAGTAGTCGTAGTCCGTAACAAGTCTTACGCTTTGACCTCCAAGGTGGTGCCGGTGGGAGAATTTTCCTGTGCGTTGTTGAACAATAAAAAATTCGCAGCGTGCGCGTTAACTAAAAGCCGAATTCTTCTGTCTCTCATTCCCCATTAGCAGCCATTGGCATGTTCCAGTAGGAAACGTTAGTAGGAGTAGAAGTGTAAGTGTTAGCTAAAAGCCGACTTCTTCTGTCTCTCATTCCCATTAGCAGCCATTGTTTACCTCCAAGGTAGTGCCTGGTGAGATTTCTCCTGTGCGTGATTAAACAATAAAAATTTTGTTCAGAACGCCGTTGATTGATGAAATAAACCAACGAAAGACGCCAGATGTTTTGTAAAAGCAAAACGAAAGAACGCCAGATGTTTCTAAAGCAAAACGAAAAGACGCCAGCTGCTTAACGAAAGACGCCAGATTTTTCTAAAGCAATGGTTTTCTAAACAATGAAAATTCACAGCGTACATGTAAAATTAAAGTGAGCTGCAAGTCGTCATAACTCATCGAACCTTTAGTATAAACGCGCCCGATCTCACGTCGGTTGGGCAGAATTCATGCAAGATTCACGGTTTACCGATGAACCTCCGCAGCTTCGCCCACTCATCATCATTCACTCCGTGGATATGCTGTGATTTTTTTTCTTCTTCCTTCTCCTCTAAATTGATTATTGTATTGTCTCAAGACGTTACTGATGACCTCATGTGACACTGAGGTCATGTGAATTTTGGTAGTCCGACGGACGCACATTCATCACTTCAGTATCACACGACCTTTGACCGACATTTACTTTTTTTTAAAGCCTGTTGACACCGAGATTTTGGACCATTCTGGCGTACTGCACCTTTCGTCCGCTCGTGTTGACGCCGAAACAACCTACGTCGTGGGCCATTTTTCCCGTTTCATGAAGCACTTAATGCCTCCGCCTTCACAGATACGAACACCGCACACAGAACCACGGTACGTGCGCACACAACCTCTCCACGACAGTCGGGCCTAATTGTTTTGTTCGAATAGTAAGTACTTTTTCTCTCTTGATGTAAACACCTGGTATAACAGAACATAAACGTTTGTCGTTTCTGCCTAAGTTGTTTGCCTTGGCAGAATATTGTTCTCAAAATCAATGGTACAGTTTGCCCGGGGCTGTAAAGTTTCACTCCTAAAACCAGCGGCACTACGGTGTGCCTGTATTGCTAAATGAACGATCTCAAACGGGTAGTAGTGACTGACACCAGGAAAACAATACCTGTCAAGTATTTTATGGCAATAGCAATTATATGGACACTCTCGGTGGATTTTTGCCTTTGCCGTCCTGTCTCGGATATGTATTAGTATGTATATATGTAAGAAAGGCACAAAGAAAAAAAAATCACAGCATATCCACGGAGTGAATGATGATGAGTGGGCGAAGCTGCGGAGGTTCATCGGTAAACCGTGAATCTTCCGTGAATTCTGCCCAGTACATCATCACCGACGTGAGATCGGGCGCGTTTATACTAAAGGTTCGATGAGTTATGACGACTTGCAGCTCACTTTAATTTTACATGTACGCTGTGAATTTTCATTGTTTAGAAAACCAAGGCTTTAGAAAACATCTGGCGTCTTTCGTTAAGCAGCTGGCGTCTTTTCGTTTTGCTTTAGAAACATCTGGCGTTCTTTCGTTTTGCTTTTACAAAACATCTGGCGTCCTTCGTTGGTTTATTTCATCAATCAGCGGCGTTTTAAACAAAATTTTTATTGTTTAATCACGCACAGGAGAAATCTCACCAGGCACTACCTTGGAGGTAAACAATGGCTGCTAATGGGAATGAGAGACAGAAGAAGTCGGCTTTTAGCTAACACTTACACTTCTACTTCTACTAACGTTTCCTGCTGGAACATGCCAATGGCTGCTAATGGGGAATGAGAGAAAGAAGAATTCGGCTTTTAGTTAACGCGCACGCTGCGAATTTTTTATTGTTCAACAACGCACAGGAAAAATCTCCCACCGGCACCACCTTGGAGGTCAAAGCGTAAGACTGGTTACGCACTACGACTACGACTACGAGGGACGAACGAGTGCCGCCTTAAGGAGCTTCGCCCCTAAAAACCAACTGCTCCTGCTGCACAACCGTTCACCGGCCACCGCGTATATATAGGCACTGGATCTTGGCGTGTAGTGTAGTGCCGCTGGGAGGTTTTTGGGGGCGAAGGTCCTTAAGGCGGCACCCGTTCGTCCGTCGTAGTCGTAGTAGTGCGTAACCAGTCGTAACGCTAGTACCAGATCTTGACCTCCAAGGTGGTGCCGGTGGGAGATTTTTCCTGTGCGTTGTTGAACAATAAAAAATTCGCAGCGAGCGCGTTAACTAAAAGCCGAATTCTTCTGTCTCTCATTCCCATTAGCAGCCATTGTTTACCTCCAAGGTAATGCCTGGCGAGATTTCTCCTGTGCGTGATTAAACAATAAAAGTTTTGTTCAAAACGCCGTTGATTGATGAAATAAACCAACGAAAGACGCCAGATGTTTTCTAAAAGCAAAACGAAGGAACACCAGATGTTTTTAAAGCAAAACGAAAAGACGGCAGCTGCTTAACGAAAGACGCCAGATGTTTTCTAATGCAATGGTTTTCTAAACAATGAAAATTCACAGCGTACATGTAAAATTAAAGTGAGCTGCAAGTCGTCATAACTCATCGAACCTTTAGTATAAACGCGCCCGATCTCACGTCGGTGATGATGTACTGGGCAGAATTCACGGTAGATTCACGGTTTACCGATGAACCTCCGCAGCTCCGCCCACTCATCATTATCCGCCCACTCCGTGGATATGCTGTGATTTTTTCTTGTGCGTAGTTGAAGAATAATGATTCGCACTGTGCACGTTAACTAATAGCGGACTGCAGGTCTCTGTGTCTAAGCTTTCTTCTGTCTCTTATTTCCACGGCACTGATTTTGCTTTGGCAAACACCGGCGTACACTGCATGCTTCGCCCCTCCATAGGTATCACGTTAGTGGAGCTGAAACACCCTTCCCTACATGCTTCGCCTCTCCCCAAATCAAGAAACTCGCTAGCAGACGCTGTCTGCGTCGGCGTTGTCTTTTGCGGGCCAGGGCGCGTTTTCATTTTTTGAGAGCTTGTAGTTCAGTGTTCATCGGAGAAAGAGCGTTAACGCGCGCCGTTCGCTCCCTGTCGCCACACAGTGAGCGCTGAGGCAGTGGCGCCCTCTGTTGCGGTCAAGCAAATGGACAGCCGACGACGATGCACGTCGCGACAGCAGACGACGACGACGATGCATGCCCACAGGCCGAGACCCTACGATACTTCGACCCTAAAATGACGTGAAAGGACCGACTGAGTAAAGATATGAGGCACAATTCGCGCCTCCATTTAGATGGAGGGGGGGTGCGTACCCCCCCGTCCCCCTCGTGCGCCAGCCTGTGGAGGTTCCTACATACCAGACGGATTTTCTCTCGGTATCTACTGGAACATCGCCTACCCCTGTTTATGATCTCAAAAAATCTGGTGTCTTATTGCCTCTTGCCGTGACGCCCACAAGTTCTAATTATGCGAAATGTATAATTAAAACGAGGTTTTTACTGGCATTGCGTCTCTGTGTTGATTTCAATGTAATAAACTCACAGTGTCCCTATACATTCACGCAAGACGACTCGAAGGCGAAAGCCATCGCCTTTTTTTTTTCTCAGTTAATGTTCCTGCCCCGCCACTCTCGGAAAGCTTTCACACCTGACGCGCTTTTTCACTGCATCCAGGATCAGAGGCACCTCACGTGGTTTTGCACTGCCTCCGTGAGCGGCCCACCTTTGACCGAGGTACGATGTCATATGGTGACGTCATGAGACGTCACAAATTGAGGCGATCTGTAACGTCATGATGACGTCGTATGGTGACGTCACTTAGCGATGATTTTTTGCATCACTCGTTCCCGACTCCGCTGGACGCCGATTCCGACGGTCAATTTCCGTGTTTTATGAGTAATCTAAGCTTTTGCCTAAAACATTCCAAGTTGCAGTAATCAAGGGTCTGGCGGAAACCAGTCAGGTCGGCGATACACATTGCGAACTAAACACAAACGCCAACCAAGTCGAAACGTCTATATAATGGTGTATTTAACTTGACCGGCCTTTTCGTTTATCTAGCCATGTTGTAGTAAAATTGGTTGCTGACGCCGTTTCAAGCTCTTACGCCCTTCCATGGGCACTTGCTGTAATATCAAAGACGCTGCAAGTCATGTGGTACAGTGCACGGAAAATCGGCGTCTGCTAGCAAGTTTGTCGACTGGTGCATGGCCCGAACGAATCGACTACCCTTTTTTCCCAAGTTAATCGATACTTAAATGTAAACAAAGTAGGGTGGCAAAATGCTTTGTATGTAGCGAGCTCGCCTCGTGAATGGCGGTCGAAGTATGGACAGACCATATTTAATTAGAAAGGTCGATGTGGTCCTAACGCCTCGCTGCTCGTATTCATTCAGAAAGTTCTTGACTGCCTTCTATGCGCACTCGTTTTTCCTGAACCGATATTGATGCGGTGTTGAGTGTCTTATCATTTATCTGACGCAAGGTAATATCCACTACCCTGCCTCTTTCGCGGATAAATCATGTCCCGAAGGCGTTCGTGAGAATCGATTCGTAAAACTTAATTGTCGTTTTTCTTTTTGACGTACTCGAGGCAAGCATAGCTTTTCTGCTTCATTTCGTAAGATAAATAGGGTGACTCTGAAGTGGCTAAGTGGTCGATACGCCTTTGTAATATTTGGGAAGACAGCAGTAACAAAGCAATAAAACGAAGCTAAGCGCGTTGTCGTGTGTGCTCTTAAACTTTGCTTCGTTCATTTATTCATTCCTATAGGGTCCTACAGGTATATTACATGATGAGTGTGCAAAAAGAAAAAAAGCATGATCCCGCAGTTATTATGATGAGCAAAGGTTCTTTATGTAGTTCCAAATTAAGTGAAATTAGCTAACATGATGATGTGGGCGCGAAAGTCGTTCCAGTCTAGTACCATTCGAAAAAAAAAAAAGCTTTCCCCAAGGTTATAGTAGAGGTGCGTGCGGGATAAACGGTGTTCGTTTTCGAACCGCTTACAGTAGCCAGAAGAAAAGAAAATGATAATGAAATTCGGTGTTTATATCAAATAGTTTGGTTACGCAACTCGTGTTGCTGCTTCCCGGGGTGTTCCTTTCAAAAGGCTATTGCTAGGCTACTTATATATCACTTTGTGCAGCGCATTGCCCTACGTTTGGGTTTTGTTGTAATACCGATGATATCTGTAATAAATTTAACACTATTGAAAAGCCAAGCGTGGTATGTGTGCCGTAGAACTGTAGACAAGACATCATGTTAAATTGTGTGAGCTGTCAAACTACGCACACGCGTTTAACTTTTGATAAAATGTCTAAGATTTGTCGTTATCTTTAGGTAGGTTTGTGTCAGTTACTTTTGTTTTCTTTTCATTTTGACTGCACTCTATTCTATCTTTCGTGTTGCCTTGTTCTCGTCTTTTGTAGCTGTGCCTTGACGCCTTGCCTTGTTTTATGACGCATTCTATAGCGATGCGTGGTGAGTCCTAAATGTTTAAGCATATTGTAGTTGGCTGTAATCATTTCCATTCTATCGAATATTTCAGTGAAGGTAATGTTGTACGTCATTGTTATAATAATTGGCATGAGCATGCAATGTGTGTAATTATTTTGCTGGTTTCCTCCCGGAAACTAAAAGCTTTATCAAATTTTATTGGTGATCAAATCATCCCTATTCATCTCGACATGTTACTTTCCGATACGTTACCAAGCGAAACGCCGATAGCGTTCGAGTGCTACGCACACCGCTCTGTGCATTGCAGGCGCCGCGAAACAAGCGAAACGCCGACAGCCCCGTTACGAAAAGCGAAGCCAGCCACAGTGCATGTGCCAACCCTGCATGCACACGAGCTTCAACCGAGAGGCCTGCGCGCGTGACGGAGGAAGAAAGTGCCGTTCGATGCCAGTGACTCGCGATATCGACAGACAACGCAAAGCGTTCGCTATCTTTCGTCCTCGTTGGTTCTATCGGCTACACAGACGCCAGCCAACAACGGCGACGCCGCGCAGCACAGGAACGGGCGCCCAAAGCCGGAACAGCATGGCGCGCTTTTCGCGAGCGAAAAATCCGACGCGTAGAGAACGCCCTCATTACCACCGGTGCAGGTGCACCCGCATGGACAAAAAGCAGCGACGTTACCGCGCTGCGTTTGGCGGGTTGCTAGATTTTTTTACGCCAGCTTCAAAATGTTCCGCCGAGACGCGAGGAGGGCAGCGCCATGTGGCAGCACTGGAAGTAACCAAACGAAGGCGTGAGTGCACCGTGAACTCTGCTTGTCTGGCTTGGCGGACGAACGGGCAACGCGCCACGCGAGGCGTTTTTTAGATGCGAAAGCATCACTTGCTCGGGGGTATGTCCCGCGGCATGGTAGTCCACGGCGTGGTAGTCCGCACTCACACTACGCATGCGCAACTCTCCTCCTTCCCTCTCTCCAACAGCTGCGCGTTACTCTCTCCATTTCTCTCCCAGCACCTGCTTGTGCTTCTCTTGCGTTCTCGCTTCTGCTCTCGTGGCGCATGCGCTACTCCCCTGCTCTAGTCTCCTCTCCTTCAAGTGGTAGAGCGTTGCGCGCGCTGTCCAGCACTTGCTTCGGTTGACTCCTCTGAAATGCGGAGCCGACATTCCGAAATTCTCTCCTGCGCAACGCCGCGATGAGCGCCAGTGCATGCGCGTCCCCTCCCTCTCTCTCTCCACTCCTACGCTGCCCCCCTCTCGCAAGCTGTCGACCGCGTTCCCCGCTCGCCCTGTGAGAATTAACGGCCAGGCTAGAGAGAAGACACGACGGGCGTAGTGTTCCTCTTCGCGTTCCACGACGCGAGGTTGGTAGCATGCCCGAGGTCGGTAGCATGCCCAACGAATGCCAACGGAACGCGATCGTGCTCCAGCTACGCATCGCCTCATGGGCCCCTTTAGCGGGAGATGGTGTAATTTTTTTTCCTACTTCGAGTAGGAAGACGCGGCGTCGCGATTTCGCGATGATGTTCGTCAAAAGGACGCGCGCGTCCCTCCAACCGCGAGTCAATCGCGCCTGAAATCGTACCATGCGGTTCTACCTTAAAGGGCCCCTCACCAGGTTTGACAATTTTGAGCTGGCGAGCGCAATGCACGCACTGGGCGTTCACGATCACGTCTGCCAAAATTTGCAACGCTACGCGCCGCGGAAATGGGTCAGATTTCAAGGTGAACGCTGCTTGCCCTTCCCCTCGCGGGCGCGCGCTTTAGAGAATGAGGGGATGACGTACATGAGAAAATGGCCCTACGTAGATGTTAGTGCTGTGACGTCGCCCCTCTACGTAGACGACTGTGCTCTGACGTCGCCAACAGTAACACGTGACACTGCGATAATTATTTGACACGACGTGTAGTTTGTGTAATTTGTTGCTTGAATGAATGAATAAAACTTCAGAGCAATAATAAACCACACAAACGGAATGTGTGCGTTTTCTTTTTTAATTTTTACTGCGAAGTGCAGCGAGATTCGAGTCTAATCTCCCTCTGTTTCGCACGCGTTCGTGTTCTCGCGCTTTGCGCATCGTGCAGACGCCACCCTTTACAACGAAACTAATTTTCTAGTGCGTTCCAGCGCTCATTAGGCTCATTTATCCTCCCGCGTCTAACTTTCATGCGGCACCCGCTAGTCTCGCGTCCGTACAAATGCTGCAGCTTTCTTGCTCAGTAATAGGGTGAAAAGCCAAGTGATCGGCGAGGGCGCATTCGGCATAACTTGCATAGGTGAAGCGCAACGAACGCCGCCACAACACCGCTCGCGTCTCGGGGGCTCGGGATGGTTCGGGCACGTCATGCGCTCGTGACATTTTGTGCGCATGACGTGTTCATGCGTATGCGTTACGTGATCCTCCTGCTCGCGTGCCGAAGAGGGCAGGGAAGGGATTTCGCTTGCGAAGGCTACACGGGGCGAGCGGCAAGGGTTTGAAACTCGCCTCCTCGCATCATGGTTTCGCGCCGCTACAAATTATTAGGGGCGAAGCTCCTTAAGGCGGCACCCGTTCGTCCCTCGTCGTGCTCGTAGTAGTGAGTAACAAGTCTTAAGGCTCATTCACACTGGGGAATCCGCCCGCCACAGCGACCGGAATTCGCGCGCCGCCGAAATTCCACATTGTTCACACCACTTAGCAACCGCACCGCCGAAACTAGGGCGTCTAGTTGTCATCGTCCCTTCGCGCGAAGGAACGCTGGCATCGACGCGCTCGGCGTTGTGTACGCGTTTCGTTATGGTGAAGCGCATAAACAGGAGCAGGGTCGTCGAACTGCTGGGCCTGCTGCAAAGCAACTTTCTGGCGATGTCTGAAGAGGATAAACATGCATTCGCCGAACAAAAGAAACGACGCAAGCAGTTGTGGTTGGTTCGTCCTGATTTGCAAGACGCGAGAAGCTTGGTCGAGCCGAGGTAATGCTACCCGTTTTGCGAGGTCGCGATGATGTATTGCAAAGATGCTAATCGCGACAACACTTGGTAGTTGTCGAGAGCTACAGGATGATTACGAAAGACTTCGCTGTTGCTGTGGGCTTCGACGGCTCCGATATCACAAGCGCGCCGCCATTTTTCGAATGTTTGACTCACGTTTCAATTGGTTCGCGGTGAGGGAATCCGGCGGCAGCTGCCGCAAAAATCGGTCCAGGACCGATCGACGCGGAATGGGCTTTTCCGACGGATCTCGCTGCCGCCGAAGCGGATTCCGCCCGCTCTCGCCGCCGAATGTCTCAGTGTGAACGCGCCATTACCCTTTGACCTCCAAGGTGGTGCCGGTGGGAGATTTCTCCTGTGCGTTGTTGAACAATAAAAAATTCGCAGCGTGCGCGTTAACTAAAAGCCGAATTCTTCTGTCTCTGTAGAAGTGTAAGTGTTAGCTAAAAGCCGACTTCTTCTGTCTCTCATTCCCATTAGCAGCCATTGTTTACCTCCAAGGTAGTGCCTGGTGAGATTTCTCCTGTGCGTGATTAAACAATAAAAATTTTGTTCAAAACGCCGTTGATTGATGAAATAAACCAACGAAAGACGCCAGATGTTTTGTAAAAACAAAACGAAAGAACGCCAGATGTTTCTAAAGCAAAACGAAAAAGACGCCAGCTGCTTAACGAAAGACGCAAGGTGTTTTCTAAAGCAATGGTTTTCTAAACAATGAAAATTCACAGCGTACATGTAAAATTAAAGTGAGCTGCAAGTCGTCATAACTCATCGAACCTTTAGTATAAACGCGCCCGATCTCACGTCGGTGATGATGTACTGGGCAGAATTCACGGAAGATTCACGGTTTACCGATGAACCTCCGCAGCTTCGCCCACTCATCATCATTCACTCCGTGGATATGCTGTGATTTTTGTTTTTCTCAGCTTCTACCGGACCGATTAGAAAAATTCTTGTCACATAATGCTCTTTATTGGTCTCGCAACAACTTCCTATGTCTAACTAAAATTCGTTATGTCACCTGGTGAGGGGCCCTTTAATGTGACACTAAACAGGAACAATGAATCAGTTGAGATTAATAAATTGTACTCTGAGAACTCTAACGTCGTTAATCTAACCATCATAGGTTTATTAATGTAGAAGAAAATCAAGTTCAAAGTTTATTGTTAAATATCGCGCCGAAGTCTCCCCTGTGACGTCACGGATTTCAAACTGCACTTATCGTGTTTTGGCGCCATTGGCCCAATAAAATTTTCCCAAACTTGGTATGTTAAGTCTATGGCTCCCTCAGAGGACAATGCACTTCATTTTTACCGATTAGGAACTACGTAGGCTCTGGTAAGCGCCGTCAAAACATGTGGCGTCACGGCGATTGGTGCAGAAACGTTGCATCGCCACCCACATTTCCTTTTCGCGCGTTTTCTCGCTTAGTAAGCGTCTTCTCGCAGCAAGCGTGGTGTTTTTGCTATCGTGAAAGAGTAGTTTACTAATACGAGAAAAATCGTTTTGCTCTTTAGTGTCCCTTTGAGAGCTGCGCTCTAAAAAAAATCACAGCATATCCACCGAGTGAATGATGATGAGTGGGCGAAGCTGCGGAGGTTCATCGGTAAACCGTGAATCTTCCGTGAATTCTGCCCAGTACATCATCGCCGACGTGAGATCGGGCGCGTTTATACTAAAGGTTCGATGAGTTATGACGACTTGCAGCTCACTTTAATTTTACATGTACGCTGTTAATTTTCATTGTTTAGAAAACCATTGCTTTAGAAAACATCTGGCGTCTTTCGTTAAGCAGCTGGCGTCTTTTCGTTTTGCTTTAGAAACATCTGGCGTTCTTTCGTTTTGCTTCTACAAAACATCTGGCGTCTTTCGTTGGTTTATTTCATCAATCAACGGCGTTTTGTACAAAATTTTTATTGTTTAATCAC
Source organism: Rhipicephalus sanguineus (assembly GCF_013339695.2). Classification (NCBI taxonomy): domain Eukaryota; kingdom Metazoa; phylum Arthropoda; class Arachnida; order Ixodida; family Ixodidae; genus Rhipicephalus; species Rhipicephalus sanguineus. The sequence continues at coordinate 116,510,091 of NC_051182.1, read as the reverse complement.
GCACAGGAGAAATCTCACCAGGCACTACCTTGGAGGTAAACAATGGCTGCTAATGGGAATGAGAGACAGAAGAAGTCGGCTTTTAGCTAACACTTACACTTCTACTTCTACTAACGTTTCCTACTGGAACATGCCAATGGCTGCTAATGGGGAATGAGAGACAGAAGAATTCGGCTTTTAGTTAACGCGCACGCTGCGAATTTTTTATTGTTCAACAACGCACAGGAAAAATCTCCCACCGGCACCACCTTGGAGGTCAAAGCGTAAGACTTGTTACGCACTACGACTACTACTACTACTACGACTACGACTACGAGGGACGAACGGGTGCCGCCTTAAGGAGCTTCGCCCCTAAAAGCGCGCCTGATAAAGTGGCAACTTCTCGCCCTACTTTTAAACTGTCCTTGCCGCGGACGACTACAAGAGATGGCAGAGCTGTTCATCGGAGCGCCTGCTTTGCGCAGGCTATGTATTTTCACCAAGCCCGACGGTTGGTTTATGACTCCTATAAGTGTCCCCTAAGTTCATGACTGCTGTAAGTGTCCCCATATTATACTAAAGCACGTAAATCAAGCTTAACCTATCATATATCATATATCATCAAGCTTAACATAACGGTGGCCGTACCGAAAGCTCTTCTTTGAAGTTCCTGTTGGAACTTGGCTCCATTGGCAGGTCCACGTGCGTATACGACGACAATGTTGCATTCGTCCGTGGAAGCGTAGGGGCAGCTGCTAAGAGCTGTCCCATGGTCTAATGCACATTACAGCCAATCGTTCATATTTTAGATGCGAAGCATCTTTCGGGGCAGTTCAATGCGGGGGTGGTGGTGGTGTGCGGCGTGACCAACCTTACTGCGCATGCGCAAACCCTCTCGACAACCTCCTCTCCACTTCCCATCTCTCCCCCTACCCCCCTAGCGCCCCTCATTCTCTCCTGCGGCGAGTAGGCAGCAGCGACGCCTCCGGTGTCTTGACGTGGCACGAGCGGCCGATGGCCGCCTCTGATTCTGTGGCTCTAGACGCGGGGCGCTCGTGCTCTCCTTCCCTCGCTGAAGAATTCCACGACGACACCAATGGCATGGACTGCAGAGAGGCAGATGCACATGATCTTGCGACTTTGCGGGAGTCGAATACCTCGGACGCCGGCAGTTCTACGCAGCGGGAGCTGGATGGAAACTGGAAGACATTGCTGGTTCTACGCCAGAGGAAGGCACAGGCTCGAGAACGCAAGAAAAAAAAACATTACGCCATCTCCCGCTCAAGCTAGCCACACATGGTTCCCTTTAGCGGGAGATGGTGTAATTTTCTTAATGCGAGGCATTTCTTAGCCAACAAAAGGCCCTTTGACCGTTTCTAACTGTATCTGGCCGCCTACGCCTTCGCGTTCTTGTGGACTCATCTCCTAGCTTGTCACATATCAAACTTGTCTTATCAGGACGTGAATGTATGGCGAACACGATTCGCAGGTCATGGCATGAATATTGGACTTCCCTGTCGTTGACGTCATAGAGGACTTTCCGCTAATCACGTGCGACACACATACCCCGCCCACTGCGGCTGATAGTGTGCGGGGGTCGCCAATTGTGATTCACACTTTATACAGACCCAGACTTTGGAAATCTTAACCCGACAGTGGAAATGGGCCCGGGTCAGAGAAAATGCGGCGCCGGGGTAGGCGGCGTTGTCGATGGATGAAATATCCCGATAGAAGCAAATAATAAAAATCACAGCTTGAGCCGGAATTGAACCCAGGCAATCCGCATGGCAGCCAATTGTTTTACTACACATCTACGCCAGTGCTTTAAACGGTATCGGTATCGGAAAAAGAACCAATGCAGGCGTCATGTCACGACAACGCCAATTGGTGGCAGTGTTGGCTATTTGCTTTCATATCAATCTAACAAGCATTGCGTATCTATGACTCTTCAAGCTATACTGAAGCGCTGTCAGAACACGCCTACGACGGCTATGATGATTACGTTGCACATCTTCGCCCCATAGCGTGGTCTTAGTGGCCATTACACTGACGACTCTTCTCTAACGTGAGTGCCTAGGTTACATCGAACCATGAGCTGCCCTTTACATGCCAGCTTCCTCTGCGTCCCTGGTAAGCATACGATATGCACACAACTGCTCAATGTTCACGAAGACGCCAAACAACCTCGCAATAATAATAATAATAATAATAATAATAATAATAATAATAATAATAATAATAATAATAATAATAATAATAATAATAATAATAATATTTGGGGTTTAACGTCCCAAAACCATGATATAATTATGAGAGACGCCGTAGTGGAGGGCTCCCGAAATTTCCACCACCTGGGGTTCTTTAACGTGCACCTAAATCTAAGTAACCTCGTGACGCTTGGCTCAAAGCGAAAAATCCGTCATAGGCTGCTACTGCCTGACTGCCTCACATGAAATTGATGCTCACAATCTGTGGGATGTGCCGTATTTTTTCTAACACAGCTGCAAGCAGCTCTCTCACGATACAGCATACATTACTCTGTACTCTCAGATTTCTTCTTCTTTTTTTCTTTTTTGCTGATGGGAAGGGGGTATATGAAGTCTACCACGTGTATGACCAAGACAGGACGGCTGCAGTGACTGTACACGATGTGACAGCGAAGACAACGTAACAACTAAGTACACGCCCGCCAACCAAGAACATCACTGAGGCGGAAGTCTCATCAAACGCGTAAATTGACCGTCGGCATCCCTTGGCGTAGGCGTCAACCTGAGTGATGCAAAATATCGTCGATGTCGTCATGATGACGTCGCAGATCGCGAAAACTTGTGACATCGCTGTAGCTTCACATAACGCGATTTTTCATGATGATGTCATCACGCAACGTCGTCGCTTGGTGAAACATCAGGATAACTTGCTAAACATATAGTAGCAGCGCGAACTTCGATAATATTAATATCTGGGGTTTAACATCCCAAAATCAAGATATGATTATGAGAGGCGCCGTAGTGGAGGGCTCCGGAAATTTCGACCACCTGGGGTTCTTTAACGTGCACCTAAATCTAAGTACACGGGCCTCAAACATTTTCGCCGCCATCGAAAATGCAGCCGCCCCGGCCGGGATTCGATCCCGCCACCATCGGGTCAGACGTCGAGCGCCATAACCACTAGACCACCATGGCGGGGCAGGGCAAAGTTCGAATAGCAATGGTAACAGAAGAATGAGAGAAAAGAAGTAAAAGCGCTACTCTTTCGCACCTGTATTTTTTGTTTTCCGTTTCTTTTCTTTTTCAAATGTTGCGCGCTACTATTAAATGTTTTGCTTGGTCAACAGAGGCCGATCACAGAGGCAGTGCAGAATCAGGTCAGGTGCAGAAACCTCGCAACGCCTCCAATTTCGGAGGCAGTGCAGAACAACGTTAGGTGCAAAAAGCTTTCAGAGAAAGAGGGAGAGGATGAATGCATCCACTGAGAAGAAAAAAAATAGTTTTCTCCTTCGAGTAGTCTTTGGCGAATGCATTTATTTTAAATATATTATCTCAGCTTCCTTATTCTTGGCCAGTCACCCAGAGTGAGTGTGAGCCAGAATTTTAGGATCTACTTCTACAGCCACATAAGGGATCCTGTGAGTTTTAAAGCGATGACGTTAAAGAGCTCGTTTCGCAGAAATTCCGGTGGCGGCGTCCGCGTGGTTGGTTGTGAGCGAAACATCATCATCTTGTCCGCGACCGAAAAATCGAGAAAGATGCAAATAAAATAAGAAAAAAACCTCGACTCGAGTGCGAATCGAACCCAGGCCGTCTGCGTGGCAAGCAGGTGTTCTACCACAGAGACACGCTAATCCTAGAAACTGCTTTGAAAAACAAACACTATATGAATGTCATGCAGTGGAAAGAGTCTCCTTGACGTATAGTATTACGGTGCAGAAGCGTAGCATGGCGCCACAGGTCAAAACATATGAATTGCTTAAGGAGTGGGTGTTTTAATGACCAACCCATTACAAAGCACTCAGACATATTTAATCATCATCAGCCGCAAAAGCATCACCAAAGTGAGCAGCGGCATAGGTTCTCGTGTTGTCTTACAGACGCGTAGTGGGCCCGTCGTTTACTCGCAAAAGGAAGAAATATGGCGTAGTGGGCACTTAACAACTGTACTTGCAGCAGGTAATCTAGGATCGCTTCAAAATGGCCAATGTACGCGCGCAGACGTTCGTTTCCTTGCGGTACGGTTCAGCCATTAACCGAGAACCGAAACCGGTCTAGCAATTAAGAAGGTGATGCGCACGGAGCCCGGTTACGCTATCGCGTTCTGCTCTTGAAGGCGAAGCTCAAGCGTCCTCCAAGTTTTGAACCATCGCTTTCGCGGACACGCGAATAGAGTGTAAAAGGACAGTGATTGAAACCTGGCTATCCATTGCCGCGCGTGTACGGGTGCAAGCCGTTGTGTCAGCAGTCTTGAACCAGAAACACCGATTTTGCACCAAGTTTATTTTTTAAAACGCATCTTCTAAATATTCGGAAAGCCGGAAGCAACTGCTCGACCGGAAGTCCTTAGAAGAAAAACAAGAATGTTACTCGCAGTTGGCGCAACTAAATGTCTGCAGCAGAAACGGAACTTCGTGGCAGGTTGCGGCCAATATGGGACCATTATATAAAACTTGGGAAGGAATACAGTATATTTCTTTCAGATGACTCTTAGTGAATGTGTTCCTGGCTTTTCTTATTTTCCTTGAAAGGATGTGTTTTAGTGGACAACCCTTCCACTTATAGTCGTGTTTGCTCTTGTTTTGCGCAACAAAATCAACAAAAGTGTTTGGCACACTTCAACTGCGTTCACTATCCGAAAACATACGTTTAAAAAGAAATTTGACCCAGTCGTCTTCGTCAGAGTTTCGGCAGTAGCTTCCACTTAAAAACAAAATAATGTTGTCTCTTCTACACGATTTATGCCTTCCTATGTTATTTTGATCACCTGTGCCTACAATACGACGGAAGTCTCTTCTTAGAGTTTGAAGAGGACCCCACGAGCAAGAGTACGGTCCGTCATGTCTTTCGCAGCTTTCGAACTGCTTTTTGTTTCGCAACAGCTTGCAACTCGACAAAATCGGAAAACTGTGAGCTCATGTCGTGTCCGATAGGTCTTTCTTTACCTCTTGTTTCATAAAACTGGTTCCTATATGCCGTCTTCTTCACGACAAAAGACACCAGGAGAGAGAAAAACGGAAGGAATGCAACTGTGAGCGAGAACATCGGTAACCGCGACGTGTTGTTCCGGACCAGAGATTTCTGCCACTGATTCATTACTAGGGTTAGCAGGGGACGTTCCTTTGAACAACCACCACCATGTTCTTTTTCTTGATAAGAGTAACACGACACACGGAATTGTTGTGCTACGGACCGTGGCCGGTCTTCGTAAAACTTAATTAACGAGAAGAAAAAGAAGGCACAGTACACAGACATTGTGAGGCCAAATAGGGAAAAAACTGCTCGGTTGCGGATTAGGGCACGCAAGGAAATGCTTGAGAAAGTAAGAAGTTGGACCTATTGGGACATGACTGGAAAAACGGGACTTCGCAGAGATGAAAATGTTTCGGTAAACAAGGAAAATACAGCAACTGCGGCAGAGTTGAGACGGTGTGTGTCAAAAAAGTCACGTTCGCGGAATATTACAAGCACAGACGGTCATTCGGGCTGGCGTTCCTATTCAAGCCTTTAGTGTGCCATTACAATATTTTCACATGTCTCCACAGGATTCGTACGGCAATTTACTAAAAATGTATGTAAAGCATATGGACTGTATGTGGCTCTGTGGTAGAACACCCGCTTGCCATGCAGAAGTCCTGGGTTCGATTTCTCGCTCGAGCCGAAAATTGTTTGTTTCTTCATTTGCATCCATTTCTAATTTTCGCAAATGGACACGCTGATTTTTCGCGCGCAACCAACTACGCCATCGTCGACGCCGACACCGGAATTTCTGCGAAACGAGCTCTTTAACGCTTTCGCGTTAAAAGTAAGATGCCCGTAAGTTCGACTACTACCAGAGGGACGACGGAACATGCGCTGTGTATTTGTTATTCCTTTAAAACGGAATTCCATGTGCTATTGAGTGTCAAGTGTGCTCGACGAAAAATGCAATGTCCATGGTTGTGTGCGTCGCAGGGTAGCAAGTTTACGCAGGTGGCGCTACTCTTGATACAAACTGGACTCAATGACTTTTTGTAGTCATAAAAGACAGCCGTGTGTATTGCTCACCTATAACGCTTCCCGACTCATTAGTTGATAAGTTTACTACTGAATGAGATTTCATGCTATTCAGATGTCCAGGAAGGGATGGAGGCTGGAGTTGTTAGGCTGGAGCCTTCAAGGGAGGGACGCTAGAGATAGAGGAAAAAAGTTGTTTGACAGGGAATGTCGCTAGAGCCAACATTTCGACGAGTGGACTTGTCTTCGTCAACCCTTATCCACTGTTGTCGTAAACCAAGACAAGTCTTCCTGTCGAAATGTTCGGTGCAGTGACATTTCCTGCCCAACAATTTGTCATCCTTGGACACATGTGTAAGATGACGTAAACAAGGTTCTTGTTTTACAAACGGAATTCATGGAAATAATATCATATGTCTGTTCGCATTTGTTTGTAGTCAGAAAATAGGCGTAATTGAACTCGATACCCGTAAGCTGTCTTTCTCGAATATTTTTTTTATCCGATACAGAAATCTTGCTACTGAAAAACAATTTTCCCTTTCATTTTTGATGGTGTAAGTCCAGGTACCTGAAGTCCGTTCACAGGCGACAAAACTCGAAGTAGAGAATGTAAGCAAAAAAGCTGCCATTTATAGACGTAGTTGCCAAGTCGGTAACTTAAGAAGCAGAGCCTTTCCGGTCTTCAATGTATTCCGTCCCTTTCGTAAATGAAGTCGTGCCTGAGAATTCTCGGCGGACCAACTGCAGACGATTCGGCCTCATGTGCTAATGTATCTACCGCCCCCGCACCCCTTGCCGTGAAAGCCCGTTTCTAACAGAGTCGCAGTGCCATTGCAGTCACCAGGAAGTGTTTCCTTGTCGCTTCTTTTATCGATCCGTTTACCACACCTACGCGACACAGCTCCGGTATGACGTCGAGAGTGCGCTATTTTTGCTTCTTGCAAAAGAAGTGTAGGTGAGTTAGTCAGTGTCATTGGGAGTGTAGGTGGGTTGGTAAATTGGTAGGTGCCATTGGCAAATGCGATATTGCCATTACGTGCAATAAACCGAAAGACGGGATGTCTCATTGGGAATGCTATATAATATGAATACATACCAAGTACTCACTACCCCTTTACCTAACCTTCTTTAACCTGACAAACACTGAAGTGTGACTCTAAGGGATTTATTACCATAGTCACAACTACTGCCAAAGCAGAACATCATATCTGTAAAAAAACATATTGCAAACACCCGGGTGCACAAATGAACTGCACTGATTTGGACAGCATCTTTCAGATTTTACAGTTTTCGCCGTTATGCGTTGACAACTGAAAGCCTTCATTTCAAACAACGGTCACCTGATAGTGGGCTAGCGAGAACGACATAGCTGTTTGGAAGTCCATACAATGGTCAAGCATATATTTTTTCAAGATATGACCCTCACTTCGAGACCTCCATTAGGTTCAGCCCGTTGATAGAGATGTCTCAGAATAGGGAACAACAGTCGCCTTTCTCACTTCGAAGAAAGAGCCTAACATATGCCTTTTTTATAACAGCCAGGTGAAACTGTGAGTACTGCCGCATTGATCACATAATGCGGCTTTCTCACTTAATGCGTCGCCCAGTCACCTCTATAAATAATAAGGGTGGTCTCATTCTCTAAAGGAAGAGAGTAGGGCTGCTACAGACACTGCTCGCCATTCAGCAGTTCTTTTTTCAGGACGATGAGAATTTGGGGAAGGTTGATAAGGGCAGGGACAGCGTCGCAACGAAAAATACATTCGCGTATACTTTGTGAAGAGAAAGGCCTACGAATAAAAAAAATATAGCACAGAGTCAATAACAGATGACGACCTGCTTTTGTGAGCTTTCATTCAAGCACATAGAAATATGTTTCGTAAATGAAACACGAGGGCGTGATAGAGACATTTTGCTCGAAGCTCGAGCCCGAAACTGTTGGCAAGAAAGGAGCGAAAGAGTGTCCCTATCAACCAGATGCGTAAGGACAGCCTGTCGGCAGTCTGGTATGTCTTGCTTTTCCTAAGGAGGTCAGAATACGCGAGCCTTTCCACGGTTGTAAGGACGTCGCTGTGTTTTGTCAGATAAAACGGAATGAACGGCAGTCCCGAATTGCAGTCTCGAATGAAGCATACCGTTGTGCTCTAATTGATTGGGAAAGAAATAGCGGCGGTTTTTACTTGCCTGAGCACGGACGCACGCGTACTAACGCCATGAAAGAAATGCGAACTGTGGGGCACTTAAGCGCTCCGCTGTCAGCTTTTTGTTCAAGCGCCTGTAACGTATCTGTTAATAAAAGCACACTAAGGACGCGCATGATGCAATCTAGGATGGGTCTGACGTAGGGGGGATCCGAGCGCCACGAAAACAAATGCGAACAGCAAGCGCCGCGCTGTTCGCAATTCTTTGGATGCCCTGGGTACATGTTAGAATACGTGACGTGCACGCGTACGGAAAAATATAGAACCGCATGCAACCGTTCAACAGATGCACAGTGACCCATCTGAGGTTTATTTTACGCCAATTTTGCCACATCTGCGCTTACACCGATGCTTTTGAAGCCGTATTATGTTTCTTTTTTTCGAAATTTTCTTGAGCAGCTCGTCATTTCTTTTTCCTTAAAAGGAAGCTGAAGTACTTTTTTTAGAAAATGACTTTGGAGCCTGTAAGGACAGTTTGGTCCCCACTGTATTCGAAAAGAGATGTGAGAGTTGTCAAAAATGAACGCAAATAGCAATTTTTGGCCAAAAACAGATGCTGTGGCCGCAGAGCTTATTGAGATGCTAAGCGGACGCGGTGACGTCACCCTCGGTATGCCGGGTTATCTGAAAGAGCAGCACTGCTGAGGCGTGGCCTCCATGATTAGCTCCGGCAAAGGTACGTCACAAGTTAGTCACGGAGGCCACGGTTGAAGTTAGGGTGACGCTTGTTCAAATACCACTCGCATGTTTGTCGTTCTTGCAGATATCGTAATCACGCTGCAGAAGTTTCAACTTCGCTATACTTACAAGGTATATTAAACTGCAGCGAAAGTTTCATAGAAACCCATTAGTCAAGTAGTTCGCGGATCGTTGCCACCGTCGTCATCTACGTATCGCGGGGACAACTTACAGCATGCAAAAAAATAAAAAATAACGTATGACGTCATAAGTGGAAGCGGTATCGACGTCGTGCATTTGCACCACATTCTTTATTCTTTATTCATACACATCTGCGCTTTGCCTAGTGGTGTTATAGACGGAGGGTTTTAAATTTGAAAAAAAGAAACTATTTACTTTGGACACTTGCTCAGTCATCAGACTTTTGCACTGAATAATTATTTTAACAAAATAATGAATTTGCGTACAAGTTCATCCTGGTCCGGCATGGGCCTATCTTGTATTTCAGATCTATAGTCTGGCTGTTTTAAGTAAATGTCGATATCAATTTCCGTTTTTTTTAATATCTGATGTAAAATCTCCAACCGCAACTTTTCACGACGGGATGACAGTGACTCCCAGTTTAACGCCTTTTTCAATTCGGTAAAACTGCGATCTTTTCCGTACCGACGCAAGACAAACCTGGCTGCTCTGTTTTGAATTTTCTCAAGCTTATTAATCAAACGTACTTGCGGTGGGTCCAAAAGAGTACAGGCGCCACATTGATCTTTTTTTTTCTTTTAATTGCCGACCTTTTACATGCTTTTAAAAACTATACGCGATTTTTAGGGTATTTATGGCTCCCCATTTGCGTGTGCGAGAGAAGAGGAAGATCAACAAGAAAGATTGGGGAGGCAAGCTTGTTTTATAAGAAAATAGTGCACTTGCAATATATACCAAAAATATTTGCAGACGAAGAAGTTATAATACAACGGCTCACGAGCACAACAGCACAATAGTTTGAACACTCACGTTGCCCAGTCGAGGAAAACCACGGGAGCGAGACAGCAGCCTTGAAAGCATCACTTCGGCAACCTTACAGTACCGCGTTTCTTCGCTTAGCGTGCCACATTCGCAGTCACGAAAGGCGAGGCCACGCCGGCCCTGCGTCAGCGGCAGTCTGCAGTCACAGGAGCGGTTATCCACACATTTTGTGAGCTGGTTGAGCTTCTCTGAAGTGTCCCGCCGGTAAACAACACATAAGCAAATAGACTACGCGATATACGCATGAAACAATCACGCATAAGTGACCGATGCCTCGTTGACCCGACGATGCAACGAACGAAACACAAGCCAACATAGCAGACTGCCTGCATACGCCCCCAATTTATGGCTCCCGACCAAAAAAAAAAAAATGCGGCAATAAACTATTTAGACGCGTGTCAGATAAACCGCAAAGTGAATTCCGGTTTACTTTGGCTGATATAAAATTAAGAGTATTTGAAATTCGAAAAAAGAATTCCCTTGAGTTTTTGGTTTTCGTTATTTGTACCTTGCTCACGTAGTGGCGCTTCAATCATACAACATGCGTTGATGTGAGTGGTGATAGGTTTTCGACCGCTTTCCGTTCCACGTTTCGCGACCAATATAATTTGACCTTGTAGCAGACTGCCTGCATACGCCTTATGTTTATCGCGCTAGAACAAAAAAAAAGGCAATCAACTACCTAGCCAAGTGCCAGATAAAGCGCGAGTTTCTAGTTTACTTTGGCATATATGAAATTAAGAGTATCCGAAAAAAAATTGATTATTTGGTTTTCGTTCTTTGTCCCCTCATCACCAGGTCGCGCTTCAATCATACGGGGCGCGTTGATGCCTGTGGCACTACTTTTTCGAGCACTTTTAGTTCCAAGTTTCGCGACCAATATAATTTGACCTTTATATATAATTGAGCCTTCGTCACAAACGCACTCTCACCGTTCCGATCAGTGAGCGGCGGGAACCTTCCGTCGGAGTGCAGAACGGCTCCTCCAAAGGAACCGAAGTTGACGTAGGTTGCAACACCCACACTTATGACGTAGATGACGTAGACTGCCACACCTACACTTTCGGCGCGCACGCGTTGGCGGAACAAGAAAAACTTTTCCTTCGCGTATTCCAATGTCCCTGTTGCAAGAATCACGGAAAAAAATTACGACATCGTCGAGAATAATATCTGCCTTTGCTAACCAGGAATTTTTATCGAATTCTCAAAAACCTTTTCAGCTTCCGTTCAAGGCAAACCTTGCGAAACACTTACCGCATCAGGGCAGTTTTTTCACGAAACTACTCAAGGACGACGCCATTCACTTTCAGGAGCATCAAAAACAGGTATGCCACACATATCTCGTTAGGTAGCAAAAAAAAAAAAAATATCCGGTGAACGTTCACAGAGAATTCGCAGTTCGGTGCATGTTGCATCGCAAAAGTATGAAAACATGGAACAACAGCATGCCCGTCAAAAGTTGGTTCAGGGGCCCTTTAACAATTTGAGCCAAACAGCATATCTTTCTGTGAAATCAGGTATACAGCATAGAGCTAGGTATGCGTTTCAATAAAGAAAACAACAAAACAAGCTTCAAAACCGAATGCTGGATGATAAGGCGCCCGTGAACAATGGGAACACCCTTCCACGCATTCTCGGTAAAGGTTAGGTTGTAGCTGCTTTGCATTTCACACGAGGGTTTGGAATGACGTCAAGCGGCTCTTTCTTCGTCCCGCGTATGCTTCCCGCTTTCATGCATAAAAGGGAGACCCGTCTGCAACTCATTCAGTTCATTCTAAGACTGCCATGGGTGGAACAGGGAAATTAAAGACACCAGAAGGACAGCGTGAATACAATGCTGTAGGAGAGAAACCAATTCGTCGCGCTGAACAAGGTCGCGGAACCAATCAGGGTCTGCCACAGCAACCACAGATTGATTATCGCTACCATTACTCGAAAGTAATAATAAAATATACCCCCCCCCCCCCCCGATGATCATGTGTTTTGCTTGATACAGCTTCTCTCGGCCTTCACGTGTTTAGGGCAGGATGGCGGCCAATGCTTTTTTTTTTTGCTGGCTGCTTTGTATCAGTCACATCGATTCAAAGAGCGCTTGGCTCCTACCCGAATTTTCGTCTGTTATATTCACTAAAGCAGGGGTCTCAACTCACCTAACCTAGAGGGCCAGTCACAAAATTCAGTCCTACAGGGGCCGACACAGTCAAAAATGTAGTAGAGGGTCCGGGGGGAGGGGGGGCGGAGGTTGTACAAAATGACTTCTAATGCTCCAACCTGAAGAAGTGCCTCTTCCATATCTCATATATGGGTCATATCTTAAGGGGATTTGACGTAAGGTTTCAAGAAACATACTTGACCTCCATAATGACCAAAATTCTTATATAGAATTTTAGAGTGCAGATCTTTAGATCCCGTTCCTGCGTAGAGCGGTGTCCCCGTCACCGTTGCCGTCGCAATCGGTGGCGTAACCGATCGACATGAAAAGGCGACCAATTTACATGAAAAAATGCCCAGGATCAATTGGGATTTTAACCCGGGCCTACCGTGTGGCAGTCGAGTATTCTACCACAGAGGCACGCTGTTGCTTGAAACTCTTTTGCAAAAAGACCCTAGAGAGGCCTCATGTCGGGTAAGGAATAGCGTTAACCTACGTAATATAGCGTGGCAGTAGAGTAAAATAGCGATCATTCGTCACACAATGCTAGTTGCGCCACGAGTGTGTGGTTTAATGCTTCCCACCCACTGCAAAGTGCTGAGCGATATTTCTGTACCGTCATCAGCCACACTTAGCGTCAACAAAGTGCACATACCTTACAGATGTGTAGCGGGTACCTCGCTTATGCCCAGAAAGACGAATAATGGCGTAGTGGATGCTATCTTACTTCACAAAAGTTATGATTTTAGGCGTAGAGGATACCTTGCGGAAAGCCAAAACTTCAAGCACAGTTGGCCTTGCCCCAACACGAAGCTGTGTTCAGAATTCGCATTAGGCAGTGTCATAATCGTCGGCGAACTTTTTTTTCTATGGGGATGTTTTAACGCATAGTTACACTTGTGTCTCACTATACAGACAATACAGACACTATACAAAATTCGGCACATCCCTGAGACCAGTCTCGTCTACGTAAATTAAATTTATTATTCGTAATGGGCGAGAAAACCACAATAGGCGAATACCATTTAGCAAAGTCACGAACGTTTATTTCTTGTGAAGACGCGGGCCGCGTGTTTGAAACCCTTTCACACTAAAGCATGTGAAGCAAAGGCAACATATGTTCAGAATATTTGTCTGCTATTATGTCAACAGACTGTGCCGATTAACTGTTGACAAGGAAATAGGGAGCAAAACCCGAGAAATAACGGTGGCTTTACAGATAGCTTAATTTAGCAGCGTGGACGTACTTTCGGCTCCATTGGCAATCACCGCTGCACGGTTAGCCTGCATTGTTCTGCTCTTGAAGAGCATCATACTAGGAATGCCCTTCCCCACCACTTTGTAGCTAAAACAGTCACCATATTGCAACGACTTCTGATCGATCACCACACGAAGCAGCACAAACAAATGCACTTTATCAGTCGCTGGAAGTCAGCAACGTCTTTTAACACGAAAGTGTTTTATGCCGGGGTCCACCAGGACTTTCATGACGTATTTCCGTCACAGAAGTACGCCAGCAAAATGGACGTCATCAGATGGCAAAAAAAAAAACTAATGTTCCTATGACAGGAATCGAACCCACCTCCTGCTGTACTAACAACTGTTCAAATTGCTATACTGAACAATACACGGCTGTGCTATGCTTTAGCTTTCCCTCCTCCTTTCCATGCCCCTCATAATCACACCACTCCTAATCCTTACTTCCTTTTTCCACTCCTTGCTATGCTATACTATACATGAGTGTGCTATACATGGCTGTGATATACATGGTTTTGCCTGCGTGACGTCATATATGGCTATTATATGTTTCACCTCTCACCTCCTCCTTTCTCTCCTCCTCACGCTGACTTCCTTTTCCCGCCACCTTGCCATGCTATACTACACATGACTACGCAATACATGGCTATGCTATACATTTTTTTTTTGCGTGCGTGACACCGAGCGACGACATGAGATGACAGCATACGATGACAGCATGCGACAACGTATGACAGCTGAGCCCCTAAAGTGCTCTGCACTTAAAAAGCTTGAGGCAACAGTAAGCTTTGACTTCGGTCTCCGGTAGTGCCACTCGCACGTCGACGTTCGTGTGCCCTTAAGTTAACTTAGTGTTGCTTTAATTGTCACACTGTTGATGCGCATCTCAGAGGCCACGCACAGTGAAGCGCATGATTGAGATTTTCTCCGCCAGGTGCCGCAACAATCGCAGCTACTCAAAATAAATGCCCGTTTTTTTTTTTTAATTTTCATATAATAATCATGGAAATTGATTGGCTCCTATAAAAAGTAACCTTATGTTCCGATAGCATATGTATGAAACATAATTCTTAACATGAACGAGAACCGCCGATTCTATCCAGTTTCATTTTAACTGAGGAGCAGTTTAAAATGATCGTCCTCTCGTCTTCTCATGTCTCGCGTTAGTGTCGCGCAGTTGTCACGTTTTATACATATAGGCCCAGCAGGCTGCCCGCTTGGAGCGCCAACGCTCGCTTGACGTGAACGCCAGCTTCGCCGAAGGGCTAATTCTTCTACTAGCGAAGCAACAGGGAAACGCCAGTGTCGAGAGTTAGGCACACATCTACGAAAAGAGAAGAGAAGGCGAAACGTCAGCGCCCAGAGTCGGGCGCATTAGGCTCAGATCAGCACACAGTAGAAAAAAGGTAGAAAGTAGACCATAGAACCGAAAATAGACAATCGCAAAAACAATGATGGAAAGTATCAATAATCAAACGAAAAGAGCAGATAAACACAAAATGAACACAAGGGAAACACAGGAGAATCAGTGCTCCGCAGTGGACGAATGATTCGCAGAATGACGAATAATGTCATGGTGGGTGCTTCCCAACTTCGTAAAAATTATGGTTTGTGGCGTAGTGGGTACGTTGCTAATGTACTTGTATTAGTAGCCACAAGAGAGTTTATAACGGGCTCTAGAAATGCCGCTCTTCCAGCTTTCGCTGTGACTGTGCTGCGCTTTCTGCGCAGGCCTGGCGTTTTTTGGCAGCAGCTTGCCCCTCAAGCAGAAAATGATGGTGTCTCTTCTACCCGATGCTCGTCTCGGCTGCCTCGATCACCTTCGCCTACAATGCGACGGAGGCCTCTTCTCTCGGAGCACTACAATGTGAACGTGATTTCATTAATTCATTCTCATAGCTTGAAGAAAAGCCTACAACCGAGAGTAGACTCCGTCGCGTCTTTCGCAGCTTTGCGAATTGCTTTTCGTTTCGGAACAGGTTCGAGCCCGACGAAATCCCAAAGCTTGTTTCAGCTCATTTCGTGTCCGACACTCTTTCTTTTCTTTTTATTTTGTAAGAGTGGTTCATCGTCTTCTTCGCGAGAAAAGAAAAAAGGAGATATAAAAACGAAAGGAATGTTTCGAATTGAACTGCGCCCGGGAACGACGGTAACCGCGACGCACTGTTCCGGACCAGTAATTTCTGCCGCTGATTCTATTACTGGAGTTAGGAGAAGATATTCCTTTCTACAAGGGCCACCATGTTCTTTAATTTTGATAATACTAACACGAAACACGGGATTCTTGTGGTACGAACGTGACTGGTATTCGTAAAACTGAATTAATAAGAAAACAAGACAACAGAGTACACAGACGTTGAACTGGCGGCCAAAGAGAAAAACAACTGCTTAGTTGCGGATTAGGGCATACAAAGGAGTGTCGAGAAATGACAAGCTTGGGCCTAGCAGGACATGACTGAAAAAACGGTGCCCTCAGACATGAAAATGTCTCGGTAAACAAAGAAAATGCGGCAAAAATTACGGCAGCTTTCGCAGTCTTGAGAAGGGGATTCACGCTCACCAGGGGAGTCACGTTCGCAGACAGTCATTCAGGCTGACCATCCTTTTGAAGCGTCCGGTATGTCATTCCAATTTTCCATATGTTTCCGTGAGATTGTTATGAAAATTTATGACAAATAACGAAAGAAATTACGGACTCAATATAGATTCCTCCGAAAACACACGGAATTATTCGAAAGGCATACAGAAAGTTTCAGTCGGGCTGGAAAACCAGGTGTTTCAGTGTAGATTTGACAAAGTCGGTGGGCGACTTTGTGTGTCACAGGCTTCCATGTTAACGTAGCTGGTTCTACTGTTCCTACCAACAGCTGGCCTCAGTGACTTGCACCAAGCATAGTAGACAGGTGCATGTATTCCGCATTAATAACACTTTCCTCGCTCGTTACATCACCATACTTTAATTTGTAATCTAAATAACTTTTGTATTCTTTTCCCAGGCCCTCCGTAGCACGGCCTCCTAACAGAAGCTGCTGCTGCGGTAGTTGCATTAGAAGGCACTTGCCTCCCGGCTTTTGGACACCAAGGCCTAAAGGTGGCATTCGTTCTATTTCTGTACATTCTCACTTTTTGTGAATCTGATCACTACCCTCATTCATGTAACTGCCATTATTTCGATGTGTACATATATATATATATATATATATATATATATATATATATATATATATATATATATATATATATATATATATATATATATATATATATATATATATATATAGCACTTCTATATGACGCGTATTTCTAGGCCGCTGCAATATCCATATTGCATCTTGGCACCGTAAGTCACTGATCTCTGTTAACTCTCCATTATCTAATCTCTCATGGCGCTCTTTGGTCAAACCTTGCTCTGCGGCCACCAAAACCCACATATCACCACTTTTTTTCCCGTATGAGATTACACGCTTGTAAGAAGTTCAGGTAGGGATGGAGGCTTAAAGATATGAGAAATCACTTCACAATTATTGTCGCTGGAGCCAACGTTTTGACAAGTGGAGTTGTCTTCGGGAATCCTTACAAAGACAAGTCCCCTCACGAAGCGCTCGCTCCAGCGACTTTCCCTGCTCAATGATTCCTCATTCTTGCACGCCTGTGTAATATAAAGTCAGTAAAAAGATGAGTTTCTTGTTTTACAAGCGGTCTTCAAGAAAATAATGCCATATGCCAATTCAATTTGCTGGTAGTGATAAAGTAAGCACATTTCTATTCAGTACTCGCAAGCTGTTTTTCTCGATTATTTTTGATAAGGCGGCCTTAGATGCCTCATGAAACTGCGAAAATAGCCTCCCGCGTCAGCAGCGTCAACAGGAGCGATGCTAAAAATCGTTATCGCGTGATGAAGTTGCCATATGACGTCATCATGACGTCACAGATGGCATAATTTGTCGCATCATCATGAGGTCCCTGTGACGTCGCATTACGTGAAGTCACATGATGACGTCATCACATGACATCCTTGTTTGGTCAAAGGTGGGTCAATCACGGAGGCAGTGCGAAACCACGTTAGGTGCAGAAAGCTTTCAGAAGGTGGCGGGGCAGGGTAAACACGTCGACTGAAAAGAAAATGAAGATGGCTTTCGCCTTCGAATCGTCTTAGTCGAATGCATAAAGGACCCTGCGAGTTTTCTCAGTACAGAAATCTTGCTACTGAAAGAATTTGACGTTTAATTTTTGAGGACGTAAGTCCAGGGTCGCAAAACTCGTTCACATGCGACAATACTTCTCGGAGTAGAATCAGGTAGCCGTCATCACAAAACTTATTCATTCGTAAGTGTGCTTTGCGATTGGCCATACGGCTTCCATAATAATACTTCCAGTGACACGTCTGGCTTAAATGTTGTCTTACGAACATTTTCAGCGTGAGATATTTTTGTGAATAGGGACCCAGGTCTTTCTACATGACACGCATATGGAATTGCATATCGCGTAGAGAGTTAAAAGAAGCGGACCGTGAATGGAAATAGTGGTTGCCGTTTCAGCATCATTCCACCAAATGTGACTGCGGCGCGAACGACCAGCATACGTGGAACAAATCCTTCCTTCTTTTTTCCCCCGGAAATGGAAGCACAGTCGCTACTGATAGACATAGTCTCTAGGTCGGTAACTGAAGAAGCGGAGCCTCTCCTCCAGTGTGCATGATCTGCAATGCATTCCGCCACTTACGTAAACGAAGTCGCACCTGGGAATTCGCGGCTTGGCAGCTGCACTCGATACGGCCTAAGGTGTTGATGTATCTACCACCCCCCCGCGCCTTTTGCCGTAAGAGCCCGTCTCTAAGAAGCGCAGTGTCACTGCATTGACGAGAAGGTGTTTCCTTGATGCTACTTCTGTCGACCCGTTTGCCGCACCTACGCGACGTAGCTCCGGTATGGCGTCGAGAGTGAGCGTATTTTGCTTCTCGCAACGGAAGTATAGGTGGGCTTGGAAACATCGAGACTGTCATTGGTGAATGCGATATTGTGATCACGTGCGCCCAATAAAATAGAAGGTGGGACGTCTCATTGCGAATGCTTTGTAACGTGAATGCACAAAAAAAAAAACACTACGCATTTATGTAACTTCCTTTAACGTTAGAGAACTAAAGTTTTATTCTCAGTGCTCTATCACCCGCTTGCCCATAGCTGATACTAATGCAGAGTATAAGCAATTGTACTAGTAGTACAGGTCATCAATAAAGAATTCGTGCACATTGATGGAGTTTTACACAACAAGAAAATGCAAGTAAAGTAGCTCGAGAAGTCCTTGAAACTACAACGGCGTCATGTATGCAATAGTTTAGAGCTTCAATTTTTAGTTGAGAAACAAAGAAAACTCATATGTGATCTTGAGTGGTAAAAGCAATGCTCTCTCTTTCAAAGCTCTCTCCATATATATATATATATATATATATATATATATATATATATATATACGAAAACATCATTCAGAAAATGATCCACAGGGAAGCTTTAAGCACCTGCTTACCTCTCTAGTGCCGTTAAAAAAAGATGTAATTTTCATCTGTCAGAAAAAAACGTACTGACATTAATATTTAGAGCAGTAGATTTGAGCGAGATATTAAAGTGTCAGTCGCGACTTTATGAGATATTGATTCCACGATGGCTCCTCATCTCAAAGACGAATTTTCTTTCTGCGTTTTCTGCTGAAATATCGCCTTATCTGTAAACACATGCCTCAAACACCGGAAAGCCCAAGTGAACTGCCCTAGAGTGGACAGAATATTTCAGATTTCTCAATTTTCAACGTCATGCGTTGACAACTAAAAGCCTTCATTTCAAAGAACGGTTGCCAGGGCTTGCGAGACGGATATAGCTGCTTGAAAGTCGATACAATAGTCGGGCATATATTTTATGAAGACCTGACCCTCGCTTGAAGACCTCCAGTAGCTTCAGCCCATTCACAGCGATTTCTCAGGATAGAGAACATCGACCGCATTTCTCATTTCGAAGACAGCGGCTGTCATATGACTTTTTTTATTGCAGCCCTGTGAAACTTTGAGTACCGCCGTGTTAGTCCGCTAACGCGGTTTCTCACTGACGAAAGAGAATAGAGCTGCTTCAGACACTGCCCGGCATTCAGCGGTTTTCTTTTCTCAAGGCGATGAGAATTTGGGGAAGACTGATGACGAGGACAGAGATTGCTTCTCCACATATATGCTCACTGAAACAAAAAGGGCCAACCAATGCAAACGTTAGCCCAGAGTCAATCACACAGGCCGACCTGCTTTTGTGTGCTTTCATTCAAGCGCATGGAAATATGTTTCATGTATGAAACACGAAGGCGTGATAGTGACCTTTTGCTCGAAGCTCAAGAACTTAACTGCTGGCTACAAAGGAGCAAAAGAGTGTCCTTATCATCCAGACGCGTGGGGACAGCCTGTCGGCAGTGTGGTAAGACTTTATTTTCCTTAAGAGGTCAGAATATGCGAGCCGTTCCACCGCGTAACTGGTTGTTAGGACGTCGCTCTGATTTTGTCAGATAAAACGGAATGAGCGGCATGTTGTCACGATGCATTGTTAATAATTTTGGGAAATTGTTGGGCAGGGTTATGGTCTAATGACTTTGTAGGCTGGTCATAAAATTATCTCCTCTTTCATTCCTTGATCGTTGGAGACAAAGTGAAAGCGATGTTCGTGATGATGTTTGGTCGAGTAAAATGCGAGGTCTGCTTGCTTTTCGAGCACATCGTCTTTCACCTCTTGGGCGTATGAAAGACACTAAGTCGCGCGTTAAATTGACCTCTTACCATTTCTTCGTACTCGCGCAATGTTTCTTGCTCGATCCTCTCAATGAACTGAGCAGAACTTGCCCAGTCATGCTTATTAACGCGACAGTGTTAAAGAGCTCGTTTCGCGCAAATTCCGCTGTCGGTGTCGGCGTCGTCAGTGAATTAAAATTCGAGACAGATGCAAATAACTGAATGAGAAAATGTTTGGTCCGGGTCAGAATTCAACCCACGCCTCCTGTGTGGCAAGCAGGTGTTCTAACACAGTCAAGCCGGTACGTGAAACTGCTTCGTAAAAAATGCTATAAGACACGTATGTAATAGGTGGAACCTCCTAAACGCATGTGATATTGCATTGCAAAATCGTTGAATTGAAGCTGTCATCAAAAGACGTGAATTGCTATACGAGTGTGTGGTTAAAGCTGCCCACCCATTACAAAGTGTGCAGGTGCGCACTGCATGCACCTTTCGAAGGCGTAGTGGGCACTTCGCCAATTTGCGAAAGGAAGAAATGTGGCGTAGTGAGCACTTGGCCGCTTTACACTACGGTCCACTGTCAATGGGAACACTTGAATATAAACTTTTCAAGTTGATGGCGCCCTAACTGCAAGTGGATGCGGAAACTCAGTTTGTGCATGGTATTAGTCTGTGCAAAGGAGTCAGTACTGTGATAATCAGCAGTCTTATACAAATATATGCCACTGTGTTTTTGCAAGAGAGCGAAATCTGAACATGCCTTGAACTCAAGTGTTCCCTTTAACAGTGGACTCGTCTGTACATCCAGACATTCTAGGCTAGTTTGAAACGGCCAGTATTGCGCGCACAAACGTTCCTTTACTTGCGGCACGGTTGAAGGCGATGCGCACGGGGACAGATTATACTATCGCGTTCCACTCTTGAAGGCGAAGCTTAAGCATCCTCTACGTTCTTTTTTCAAAAAGGGAAAGCCTTAAGTGCGTCATCAAACGTACAAAGTGACCGTCGGCGTCTGCAGCGGCGGAGTCGGCATCCACATGAGTGATGCAAAGAATCCTCATCATGTAATGATGTCCTCCTAAGACGAGGTCCTCATAATGACCTCACATGTCGCCAGATGTTACTCGTCATCAGAACTTCACCATGACGCCACATAACGTGACATCACATGATGATGTCATCACATGACATCGTTGATTGGCCAAAGGTGGGCTGATCACGGAGGCATTGCAAAACCACGTGAGGTGCATATGCATCCAATGCCTCCCGAAACCAATGGAAATCATGTTGCGTGGAAACACTTTCGGAGGGGGGGAGTGGGCGGGATCAATACAATAGACTGAAAAGAAAAGAAGAAGGCGGCTTTTTCTGTCGAGTCATATGAGCCAAATGCATGAGGAACCGTGTGCGTTTTCCTCTTTTTCCAGTTATGAACTGGTGTTCCAAGGAATGGGTGTTGGCGAGAATATTTGTGTTTCCGCCCTTACATGCCTTCAGTCTAGTTTTCTGTCCTCACCATAAACTTCCCACGAGCACCACTACCTTTTGTTTGTAGGCTGCCCGGAACGAAGCAGCAATACCTCGCGTGTTCGAAACAAGCAAAATCCACTAAATAACAAAGTGAAAGTTCTTTGAAGCAGAGACGTCGACGCGAACAATCGCTCTCAGATTCTGGATCAAAGCCGGCAGCCGCCAAAGGAAGACATCAGCAGGAGTGAAAAGAGCCGACTTAGGAGCAAGTAAAGGCATCTGCCATCCACGCGGAAGTGCATTCAGACGACACTGCTGACGCCGGGCGTAACTTTGGCACCAGTGGCGCGGTGCTGCCCACGATTCCCTCTAACCGTTCCCGTAAATCAGGGTTCTCTCCCGAGAACGCATTGGAAACAGAACAGCATCGCAGCAAGGGTGTTTCTCTGAGTAGGGAGTGGCAGGAAGAAGAAAGGGGAGAGGAGGAGAAGGAAGGTTAAATTGGGTCGAAAGGGATTTCGGGAGCCAGTTGCTTCTTCCTGTTTATTCGACAGGCGCTGCCCAGCCAAGCGAGACCAATAATGTTGCTGGCGTAAGTTGTGAGGAAGAAAAACAGTTGTCGGTATAAGGGACTGGAGTTGATGCAATTATGACGTAGTTGAAAGACGTCATCGCTAAGCGTAAATATGATGTAGAAATTATGGTGTATGTAACATACAGCTAGGTCCGACGCCGAGAATTCGTTTAGGGTTAGTATGTAGCAGCATTGTTTGTAGTCACTCTAGTGACGTATTTGTGACAGTCGGATTAGATAAAGAATTGTAATATTAACTGGAGTTTTACGTGCCAAAACCACGATACGATTAATAGGCACGCCGTAGACGAGGGCTCCGGAATTTTCGACTATCTGGTGTTCTTTTCTTCAATGTACACTGACCTTGAACAATACACGGGCTCCTAGCTTTTCGTCTCCATTGAAATGCGACCGCCGCGACCAGGATCGAAACCGTCACATTTGGGGCAGCAGCCGAGTATCGTAACGAATGTACCACAGATGCGCACAGAGGACAAAGCGTTGAACAGTGAATATTGCTTGAGCCAACGCTTGGACAGGTGTACTTGCCTGCGTCGTGGTAGCCATTGCTGTTGCGCTGATGAAGACAAGTCCACTTGTCGAAGCCTTGGCTCAAAAAACATTCCGCTTTCAACGATTGTATTCAGACTCTCCCGCCGAGATGTAACTTTGCTGTGTCGCATCGCTTGCGGCATTCACGAATGCATATTCCGATCTCATTGCAGTTGTCAACAGTGCGGCATGCAACTTATGCCGCTTTGAGGAGACGATAGAGCACAGTCTACGCCATTGCCCACTTTACCAGACTCAACGACGTGTTCTAGGAGCCAAACTCAATCGCCTGGACGCAAGACCGCTATCAAAAAAGAAGGTCGTAGGACCTTGCCCCACGGTTTCGTACCTGCATAAGTACACGAAAGCACTACTGAGCTACTTGAAGGCAAGCGCACTGCATGAGCGCCTGTGAACTACCAGCGCGAATTCGTATTGTGTGTGTACTAACAGTTCATCTCTGATTTTTCTTGCTTTCGTTCTTCCTGCTCTATCTTATCTCTTACTCTCCCTTTATCCCAACATACGTGTAAGGCAGCCAACCGAGCCAAAGCCACGTTAACCTCCCTGCATTATGTTTCTCTCTACAATGTGAATTGTAGATTATTGCTTCGACAAGTAAAAGTGCGCAGGAAAATAAAAATCTGCGTCAATTTTTCTCAATAAGGGATCTTCAGTTAATCAATATATTCCTCATTTCCAAGTACATATTTATTATCAGCTCCACAGCCCACCGCTAAAATCGTCAGTATTTTTATACTGTGGGAGAATGGCTGACGTGTCACCCACCCGCAAGCAGTTCCTGACTCTAAAGTACCGCCTGAAAGATTGCATAAGTCTAGCGAATGAGAAACTACTGCTTACGCTTTCCTTTATTTCTTTCAAGATGACCTATTAGAGTTTCTCTTGACAATGTGAAAAACTAGCTGTAGCACAACGGATAGGCTGACACAGTGATAAACTGCTCCTGACGTAGAG
Source organism: Rhipicephalus sanguineus (assembly GCF_013339695.2). Classification (NCBI taxonomy): domain Eukaryota; kingdom Metazoa; phylum Arthropoda; class Arachnida; order Ixodida; family Ixodidae; genus Rhipicephalus; species Rhipicephalus sanguineus. Next base: position 116,486,264 of record NC_051182.1, on the reverse strand, counting down.
GCAAAAAATAAGCGCAAAGGTGTAAATGGACTCTGGGGCTTGAAGTGCCTGAAGAATAATCATCACTACGAGACATGGCGATGTTGTGGACGCCATAATAAATTCTAATACAGCGCGTTCCTTAAAGTGCACCTCGTTTAGTAGCGCTCCTTCTCCGCATTGAATTGCGGCCAGAATCCAATTCACGACATCTAGCTGAACAGCCAACGCCGTGCATTACGGACCAACCCGGCGACAGAAATTATCTTTATGGTTTTCACTTTACGTGGGCTCAAATAGGTAAATGGAGGTTGCGCAGATGTAGATGTAGGCCATTGCATAGTATGGATGACTAACGAAGAGCATGACCAAGCTCTGCACTCCAGTTTCAAAATCGGATGTCGTAAGCACGTTATGATTAGCCTATCTAGAAATGATGAGTGTGGGGCTAAGGTAGGGTTAGGACACAACTGCACCAACCGAGCGGTAAATGAGACCAACTAGTCCACTTTGGTCGGTTGCGTAAGGACGCGGGATTTCGTGGAAGCATCGCAAACGATAGAAGTCAGAAGGACGCTTGGCTAGCTTCACGGCACTCGCCTAATTTAGGCCGAGCGGACAGCGGCCATTTGTTCGCGCAACTCCAATTATATAAGACTAGGAACAAGGGACCTGTACTGTTAAGCTGGCGAGCTCCTGGACAAAGGAAGTTGGCCGGGGCTATTTGCGGCTTAATTGCGACGTGGTACAAGTTTAGAGTAGGCCCAGACGTGTGGTTCTGGTCAAGGCTTGGTGGCTTCACTGTGCACCCAGAACAGTCATGGCTGAGCTTGCGCAAGCGCCGAGTCATTCATACTGGATGGCCACCGCGGCTGTCGTTTACTGATCGTCTCGCGTGAAGTGTACTGCAATGACTTTAGAGAATCATTCCTGCCACTTACATGTATATAAGCACACTTTGACGTATCTCTGACTGTGACATCAAGAGTATTATTGTAACTTGCATATTTTAATGTTCTCCCGACCCCCACATTCGAGTGGGTTTCTGGCTATGCAAGTACCCATGTATCTTGTGGTTGATGCTTTTCAAACCATTAGAAAACACTGGCACAGCACGGACAAAGATGAAACGGAGGAAGGAACGCACAGGGATAAAATAGTAATATGCCTAAGCTGCATTTATTCTTCCGTGTAAAATTATACACCAAGTGTCCTATCAGCGAAACTCAAGAAAATGCACGTTACACCATATAAACTTTTTTCAGATTGTACGAAAAATTACTCTCATCACATCACATCGACGTTCTGTGGTGTGTGCATGCCTACAAGTTAACTATTGCCAACTGCTTTGTGAGGCCGGTATTATCAATTTATAATATGAAATCTAGAAAAAAAAACATATGATGTGTACAGTGCTCACAGGGCTAAATATACGTTTATTCGTTTCCACTGCCGTCAGTTCGCGTCACATTAAAACTTCCTTGCACACTTGTAGGTTCATAGTTCAACTACTGAACGTTGACTGTTGAATTATTCAACTATTGACTGCGCTCTGCCCTGGCTAGCTTATTCCTTCTTTCATTATTGCGCAGTATGACAATATTTAGTGCCACATCACAGTAATATTAGCTCGTACAATTACATCAGAGGCCACATGAACTTTCGCGGTTAGATTCGTGGCCGCCACACGTGATTATCTCGACCAATTTCCCGCAATAATTGCTATGCTTAAAGCTTTGCTGCGGCGTCTTGTTCCGTGAGCGCTGCCCACAGGAATGATATAATAGTTTATGAAGTACGGAATAGGAGACGTCATTGTTAAGGTGTTTACTGGTATTTGTATATGTATATGCGCACCTGTGTACGTACGTGTACCATGTATATAGGCATGTGTGGTTATGTGTATGTGTATATGAATGTGCGCGTATGCGCGAGTATGTGTACCACAATTTGCGATGTGGTACACATTATGTATCTACTATTTATTCGGTGCGTCACTTCACAATCCATTTATGTAATGCTATCTAGCGCTTTAGATGTATGGTCACATACATCTCTATAGTACCTAATGGAGGTCGTATCCACTCAACACATTTTCTTTTTGACTTTATTATTTCCGGCTTTGACTAATCTTCGAAAGCGGGGTAAAATAGAGCGCCTCCACGGGTCATCGGATGTTAGTCAAAATCGGTTCTCCAGTTATCGTTTTCGTATATGTATCAAAAGTTCAAAGTTCTAAATAAATTTCACAGATTACTATGTCAAGAAACCATGTTAGGAATCATATAAACGTGGATAAAAAGAGATGAATTTTTTGGCGAATTTCAATACTATGTCATTATTCTATGGTGAGCCGGGAAAGTGGACGCAGATGGTCAGACAAACTTCACAAAACGACATAAACAGACAAGAGGAGGCGCAAGAGGGCGCAAAGCTCACCCACCAATTAATGGTACGTGATACGCTATTAAAAATGGCACGTGGGTTATCGTGCACGTTAATGAACTGGCCTCCACTGCAATCCTCGGCTATATGAGTCCAGACACTACGGGAAGAAATAGTTTAATACTACTAACTGCGTACTTTCCAGAGTTATATTGCACCGAATTCCGTCCATACGCTATTCAATCTCAGCCCGCCTACGCTGTAAAGCAGTGTCGGCGTATTATATGGTACACTTGTACCGACAACGATATCTCATACTTCGGCGTGCCTCTAAGGACTATTGTCATCAACACGGCACGTGTATAGTAGTTTGTCGCATCAGCGTTGGCTCGAAACACCGTAGATAGGCTTCGAATTTCCAATCGCGAAAGAATTCGTCGACGCTTTTACCAGGATTGGCGAATGGTTTCCAGCGGAAACTCATTGTTCAACCGACATTCCAAGCGTTCCTGAAGAACTGCCGAGATATTTCCTTAAGCAGGACGAAAGAACGTCTAATAAGACGGTGTTTCGAAATAACTTTTCCTAGAGATCACAATATAAGTAGAAACAGAGCATCTCTCCTTAATAAGTATTGGAATGGTTTCCTGGGTAACGTGCCTGACTCTCTGAGTGGGATTACGGAAAAGGTTATATATTTCGCATTAGTCACTCGCGTGTTCTGTCAGTAACTCAAGTTCCCTTCCTTTGTTCATAAACGTGCGCCAAGAAATTGTACTGGCATGAATGTTGTCGTTGAATCGATGCGGCATCAACATTTCGTCCATTGCTTTATGAGAAACTTGTTGCTCATTCCAGGACTGTCGTAAGCGCCACGGATAATTGACTTGCGACTGTAAGTGTCCTTGTGCATGGAGTGGCTGATTCCTTCACCTTCGCGCAGCGATCTGCTACCCTCCCGGTTAGCTTAGACTGCAGGGCAATCGTACCGTAAAGTCATTGGTCGCGAGTGCAATGTTTTGATCACGATGATCTGTTCAAGTGCGAAGCCTTCTTCCTGAGGAACCCGCAACAGTGTCCACCTAGCTTGGTGGTGTCAAAATCACTGGATGATATTACATGTATTGTTTTCCCTTCTCGCGTAGCCGATTGTGAACTATAAATTACATTATGGTGTACGTGCGCATTCATCATAATCATGACTCGGACTAAGCCCACTGCACCACAAAGGCCTATCTCATGTTTCGCCAATTATTCCGGTCCTGTACTTCCTGCGCTCACGACATCCCTACAAGGTTCGTAATCTCATCTGCCCATTTAACTTTTTGCCTCCACCTCGCTCCATTGTCTTCTCTTGGAATCCAGTCTGTTACTCTTAATGACCAGCGGTTATCTTGCCTTTGCGCTACATTCCCAGCCCATGCCCATGTCTTCGTGATTTTGACTAACGTATCCTTAACACATATTTGATCCCTGACCCACTCTGCTCTTTTCCTTTGCGTTAGGTTTACATAATTTTTCTTTCTGTGGCTCGTTGCGGCGTCTACATCTTAAGTTGAATCCTTTTTGTAAGCCTCCAGGTTTCTGCCCCATAGGTAAGCACCCGCAAGGTTCAGCTTCTATATGCTTTTCTCTCGAGGGATACAGGCAAACAACAATTCATATATGATCTGTGCATTACAAGAGGTTGTTCAATGCGAACAAGTTCACTGGTTTTATGGATTGCACCGATTTGTACCCTTAACAATTGGTGATCCTTGTCCGTACCAATAAGGTAGTTCGGTCTTCAGGCGTCTGAGCCACGCACAACGGAGAGAAGTAACTTCGGCGTGGTTCTGATTACGTTAGGATAGGGTGACTGGCTCCTTAAAAGAAGGTACCTTCACGAGAAACGGTCGTATTGGTGGCGACGAGGAGTCTATGTACAGAGTCGTCCACATTTAAGCTGAACACCTCATTAGTATTCATGACCTCATAGAAGCTGTTGTTTAATACACAATTCGGAAAATCATTACTGCGTTTGTCGACACCATGACTAGACGTTCTATAACGGGCATTGCACTCGTGAAGTATAAGAAACGTACTAGTTTTACCAGTTTCAATACTAATGAGGTGTTCAGCTTAGATGTGGTCGACCCTGTACAGTCGCAACGGAAAAAGATTAGCGCAAGTGACCGGCGGCCGGAGCGGCAAGATTGCGACGCGCGGCACTATTTTTCCGAGCACGCCGATATTCAAAATGCCAAGCACATTCCATTTTCCAAAGCAGGGGTGGCCGGCGGACGCACTCCAACACACAGCTTTTTCGGGGCAACTGCGATAGAGATACGGTTGCTCGCAACTCGAACAAAAAAAATCAAAACAAAAGAAATCATGTGCCTAACCACATCTGCCGATAAGCAATGAACAAGCGTTTCTTTAGGATATGGGCTTTCGGAAGAGCCAACAGCAGATGGGCTGCTTTCCGCCCGTCCACCGGCCGCCCCTGCTGTGGAAAATGGAATGGGCTTGGCAATCTCGCTATCGGCGTGCTCGTGAACAACAGCGCCGCGTGTCGCAATTTGGCGGCTTTGGTCATCGGTCACTTGTGCTAATCTTTTTCCACTGCGACCGTACACAGCTCTAACGGCATACTGAACCGGGAGAATGAAAGTCATTCTTCCTGATGTCACACTATCCTATAGTCATGTACAACTTTATAAGCCTGCGGTATTTCCTCCGCAATGGCGAATGCACACAACTCTCCACCAATGGGTGCACACTCCAGACTGACGTCATAATCTTTATAAAAGGAGATGCACGAAAAGTTGATGATGTGGTGGTATTTAGAGACGCAAAAGCAGAGTGTAGCCAGAGAGCAGCATGACTATCATTCTTAGTTACCGATGACAAACTGAACACAATTTATAAGAAAACATGGCCTAAGATGGGCCTCACATTATTCGCTGTATAGATGTATATAGCATATACAGATTAAAAATATGAGAAAGATGTCAGGGATGGTCTATAGCTATTAACTCTGCATGAAGGGATCACATAAAACCAAAGGAAGATGAGGCAAGTGCTTTGCCTTAAAATAGCTGCCGAAGCAACCGGCGCTCTCAAGAGGCCGTGCTACGTGTAGCCTGGGTATATTACATGCAAACAATGGACACTAATAATGGCTGTAAAACTTTTTGAGTTTCAGGAAACGACTCCTTACCAATAAACGTTGAAGGAGGAATTGCAATGTGCGGGCGGTATGGCAAAGTGTACTGTTATTTCCTGCGACATATGCCACCCGACATTTCCAAGTATTACGTTTTCATAGTCTCGTCTTGCGCTGTTAACAACGTATTTTGTTCATCTCAGGGAACGCCTGCTCGTCCTCATCACTACAGTCATTAATGAGTACGTCGCTGCGCGCTTTGGACACAACGACATGCTCATTAAGTACCACAGTGGCTCTGCACGCTGATTAATGCAAGCCTCGGGCGCCGTGTGATTGAAGCGCGCCTCGTTAGGGAGACCAGTGTCCGATTTAGCGTAGCATGTGCGTTTCCACAGTGATGTCAAAAGCGAGGAACGTACCAAGAGAAATAAGCCCTTGCTAGGAAAGTGCACTGCAGTGATTATCTACATCTCTCATTTGCATGGATGCCTGAGGGAACGACGCTAGAAGCAGCCGTGAGCATCGTCGTGATATGAGGGATAATACAGCGAAGATGCATATGGCAACGTGCTCGTGGATCGCGTCCGCGGACAAAAGGTGCTTAGAGCAACAATTTTCGACAAACCAATTACCTCGACTAATCATAAGTTCTTGCGTCGAAAAAATAGAGATGACGCAAGTGTAAACATCAAGGTGTATGATTTCTCCGACATGGCAGAAAGAAGGAAACAGTCTTGCCTCAAAGACAAGACCACTTGCGTAGCAAACGAACGGCGTTCCATTTATGTACTTTCGAAACAACCGGGTTTTTATGTAGTACAGGATTTTATTTCACACCGCCGTTGATGAGATAAGCTGCGGCATGCGCAACACAAACACCGGGATCTTTAATTGTATGTCTTTCTCTTCCCACGAAATTGTCAATAATGATAACATATAAATACACAATAGCAATATTCACTGTACTAGGTCCACCGTAGTCACAGCTTTGGTGGCTTCTTCTTCACAGTAGGAGGGCCCTGAATTTTATTTCAATCTCCAATGACCTGTCGTTTGACTCACACTAATCGGTGCGAAGTAGCATCCGCTCGAATTCGGCGCCCTCATGCTATGCCGTGACGCCGAAGCAAAGACAAACTTGTGTTTGTTGAGTAGGAACGTGATTTTTTTTGTCTAGTTTAAAACAAGGATGCCTCTCTTAGAACTTTCTGTAACAATTAACAACAAAGCATATTACACACTGATGTATAGGCCATATTTTACTTAGAACATTTCTAGACTGGCCACCATCCCCGTCCTCCTTTCTCTGCATTCATTCCTTAACATTCGACAAGAAAGCCACAACATATGTCAAAGCTTGATTTCTTTTTAAATTCCTCACAAATACGTCGTCCCAGTTTCGCTATATTTATTTTTGCAGTGTATTTATTCATTAGCGTATGAGCATATGAAGTATACATTGTGATTATGTTGCTCGTGAAGGAATTAGTCTTTCTTCTAAAAAAGACCGTTCGCAATGCTGCATTTTGCAATGTTTTCTCGTAGCCAAAGATAATGTAAATCGAAATCGAAATGAATAACCCATAGATATCAATAAATTCCCGTCCTTTCTGATCTATAGGGAAAACTTTTTCGATAAAATGGTGTAAAGCAATAGCAATGTACAAATTATTTTGCACGACAGGTTGACTTGCGCGCGCTCAGGTCAACAGGTCCTTATTGTATCACAAATATCTTTCTTTTTTAGAAATACAGTGTTTGAATAAACATTTCTCTAATTCGTTCAGATATGCAAGGTAAAATATTTTCTTCAGTGTGATGAAAGTTGGTCAAAAAAAAACCACTATGCGACATAGGGTGGACTGATATACATCAACAATGCGATTTTCACGGAATCGCAAGGAACAGGACAACGAAATTCAAGCTTTAGGTGACGTTGAAATCAAGGTGAATGTTAATTAATAGTAAGTATAACGTTACACTTGAATGAGAGAAAAAACGTATATTATAGAAAAACAACGTAGCAGAAATATTGCTGTGGAGCTAATCCACAAACGTGCATTATTACAGCTGTTTACCGCATTTCAAAACTTCCAACCACTGCTCGCCGCTCCTTGATATTGATTTCCATTTTCCAATGCGTAGCATTGCTCACGCAGAAACATTACTACGAAGCTCTTCAACAAACCGCCAACTGTTTAACCTTACTGCCGTAATTTCACTCTTCCAACCGCTACTCGCTGCCTCTGGGTATTGATTTCGCCTTTCCAATGCGTAGTGCCTTCCTTCGGTACAGACGCCAAGTAAACCAGTACCTGAAACAAATTTATAATTTTACATAGCGGGACAGATACACCGCAACTTGTATACTTAGATGATTCTCGCGCCCGTACACGTCAGGGTTAGCGTTGCCCGGCCACTAATATCCACCGCCAGAAACCTACGCGCATTACATCTTCTAATCCGTACTTTTTTCGCCGGGAGTAATCAGCTCGGCGTGCCTCTGCGAGCAACTCCAGTCGGCGAATTTGCGTTGCGTCAAGCACGCTCTACTGGGCAGGCGCAGCAAGCGAAGCGTGACGACAGAGCTTTAATATGGCAGCCTATCATACAACAGACCCACTTCGGCGTGAATCGAGCTTCTCTGTACAGCTTTGTGGATAGGCCTATGTGCGCATTGCAGGGGACGTATGGTTCGAAAGTGTTGCCTGAGATATATACCTCCAACTTCGGAACAAGGATAACTATATACCTCTCAAAAGGCGGTTATTTGTACAGCGCTTGAAAAACTTGGAGCTTCGAAAAAGTGATGCAGTATGAAACTTCCGGTGCTCTCCGTCATCCATGTATCCAGCCTCGCTGCTCAGTTTCCCCATAAGCTGTACAAATAGTCGCGTACAAGCAACATTCGTGCACGCGGCAAGGCTGAAATGTTTCGTATGACACATCCCTAACCTAGCGCGTTTTTTTTTTTAGAAGTTGAACTAACAAGCGATACTTCGGAACTGTCATGAACATCGATACCCGTTGTTTAACGACAGCGCTGGCAGTGGCATGCATAGCTTAATTTCAAGCCTGCGCGTTCGAAAAACTAAGCCTCGGGAGTTTTAAATATTGACTCTGTATATAATTGAATGGGCTGCGCTGTCGTTGTCCGCGTCTGAGAATGCTGCGCACAAAGGTTAGAGATTCAACGTGTGCCCGTATTTGCAGACCTATGTGGGATAAAAGCTTCATTTATTGGTTGAGTAAGGAAGCTAGTAATTTTCCCTGTCCAACGTTTGGTACTTCAAGTTGTGCTAGCCTCCTGGAAGCTGCTAGGCAGCTTCAAAACCTGGCACGTAACCTTTCACAGACGGATTGCAACACAAGAAGGACAAGCCATACAAGACTGCATTCGTCTAAGCCCTTCACTGGAAATCCCTCCTCTATCCCAACTTCATGAACGCGAAGCCTTGCTTCTCTATCGGCTTTAGTAAGGAGTAGCGTTCTCAAAGGTGTACAAAACAGTAAGTGGAATGACCGACAGTACGGCACGCGATACGTGTGACACGGAGGAAAACAACGGACACTTCTTGTGGCACTGTCCTCAAATTTCATCGGGAATACAAGCACTCTCTGAGCGCTGCGAGAAGCGGACGATCGGTCACTTTTACGTACAGGTGCTGCCAGAAAACCGTCCCCATCGCTCGTCGGCCCACAAGGCAGTGAATGTGCTTTTTCGTGACTTGAGGGCAAAGGGCTTGGGCGAACGCCTCCCAGTATAGTGGTGCAGTTCCACACGCGTCAGCGACTTCACCCCCGATTTCCATCTGTCTCTCAGCCCCACCCCCTCATATGCCTATTCCCCTTTCCCATTGTGTTAGGTTAGGCTAACCAACCAGCTGCTTTCCTATGGGGGCATAGGCAAAAATTTTCTTTAGGGAAAGGAGGGGGGACGGGTTAACCACTCTTTGTCTATGTCCGTGCTTGTTTTTAGACTGCGTGTATAATAATGAATTATTGTTGGGGTTCCCAAAACTACGATATAATTATGAGAGAAGCCGTGGTATGGGGGCTCCGGAAATTACGATCACCTGGTTTTCTCAACATGGATGTAAATTTAAACACACGGGCATGTAGGATTTTGATCCACCGACATGATGCCGCTGTGGCCGGAATTCGATCCCGCGGCCTTTGGATCAGCCGTCGAGCACAGTAATCACTAGCGCACCATGCTGGTTCATGCGTCTATCATACGCATCCAAATTGAAAATTTTGGGGAGGGTTTAAGCCCTTCAGGCGAATACATTATGGAACGAGTTAGTTTTTACGTTTTCCCGAATCTTCGTTCCCCTTGACGGTTTCCGTGAAACCATAGACGTGGGCAGGGTTCTGAATCAGGTGTGCAAAGTCTGATCGCAGCATACCCCCCACCCCCCTTTGTTTTGTGGAGCCCGAAAGAAAAGCCTCGCAATGAATTCACAAATACAAAGGAAGCTATGACATGCTTGTCGCAATGGCATATCTTTGGTCTTCAGCTTTCCAGGGATAAAAGTTGGAAGTAAACAATAATTGGATTGCAATATCATGGGTCCTCGGCCTCCTTTATCATCGCAAAGTGGCGTGGCTATAACCCTGAACATTAAGCTATGACCAGAGAGCTCCGACGTAGTAAAGGTAAGGGGCTGACTTGTCGCCCCCCTCAGATGAATGGGTGGGGGGGGGCGCCCCCGCTGCCCCCCTCGTTGAGTTGAGTTGAGTTTATTTACCACATACAGTTTTACAGTAATTGGTTGGGACAGGGAAAAAGCTGCATGAAAACAACTTGAAAATGCCCCACGTCCCAGATTCAAAGTGGGAAAACACGACGGCAAAAGCAAAGTAAACTTAAACACAATTCAAATCGACAATGCCCATCCTATACATTGAAAATGAGTTCTACAAAAAAGAAATGTCGTCATGGAAATATTTACCAAGCATATTTGAAATAGAAGAATTAGGGAAAATACGTACATTTTCGCAAGTAATTTTGTAATTATTTAGAATATTTGGCAAAGAATAACAGGAATAAGCGCAGGACTATGCGTGAAACGGATCATGCATAATCAGCTGTGCGGTGTAGTCACTTATATTGCCTTTATATATTTCCTAAAATATTTTAGGAACACTGTTAGTACTTTGCTTGCTCAATACTTTGCTGCTGAATTATTTATCGGTGCGGCATGTGTGCGCGAGACAGTCTGGTCGATGCGCTGATGCAGAGTATTCGATCGGAGGCGTCGCGCTTACGGGGAGCATCAAGTCGGGTCGATGGACTGCGTAAGCTACGTCTGGATAAACCTGAATGAACAGTCCAGTTAAAACTGAGGCGTATCTTGTCAAAGCTCTACAACAGTCTTCGTACTTATGAGAAATGTCATCACTTAACATCAGGGAACTATTTTTCATAAAACAGGGATTACAAAAAGATACATTACGAAAAGAAAGGTTCTTCGCTATTGGCTCCAATTGCACAACAACTTAACGGTGGTCGACATATGAAATCACTGTTTGTCAGCAAGTTAACCATGAACTGCACCTTTCCGCGCTGTAGTTTTGCCCCTATAAAAGGTGCGTCAGCAATGTTGTTTTTTGCTTTATTTATGCGTTAATTTAGGCGTACTGTCGCCCTCTGTAAGGGTCGTTGCAGGAAGGTTTCAGTGAACGTAGCATGGGCAGTTCACGGTGTTTTTCTTAGAAACTGAAGCGTATTCATCAGAATACATACATAGGCAATGTTCAAGACGATATATATTCAATTATGAACAGCACAGCTTTGCGCGACGTAATGCAAACTTCCCGCAATCTTTATTTAATTATTTTTATATATTTATTTATTTATTCATTCATTTATTTATTTCTGCCTACCGCGGCCCATCATGGGCAATGGCATGAGTGACGACAACGTTGCATGTCATTTGAAGAGTGGAAATCATTCATGGGCAAAGAGCAAACATTTCCAGGCAATGCATTCCAACGTTCAATTCTTCAGATAAAATATCTCTGTTTGTACAAATCAGTTCCTCATTTAATTGGCTCTAGATCAAGAATGTGCGAGCTACGAGCACAGCCAGTTTAATACCCAGTGAAGGCCCATAGATCATACAGAAAAAAAAGTGCAAGGACCAACAGCACCAAGACGCAGTAAAATCGGTAACAACGGAATGCAGGATAGCGGTTCTGAGGTTACTATGTTGTCGGGATGAGTACGAAAATTGCAGTGCCTGCAAATTATCGTGTGACGTATATGAGGGAAAAATCTTGACAAGTAAACCTCAGCTTCTGGGCACTTAGAGTTGTCCAATTGGAGCATTCGTTCATTATCTTGATACTATCTTGACCAGCATTAGTTCATTAAATGACCCCTAAACATCTCACGCTCAAAGACAAGGGAGCGTTTTCTTTCTCGTCATCGCTACCCTTCCTACAGGCAATATATCCTCCTCGCCACTTATATTTTACAAGCGCACGTAGAATGCCAGCACTAAGCGTTGAGCCTATTATGTCCGCTTGCGCAGTGGAGAATACGCAAAATGAAGTGAAATCGGCTGATCGCGCACGATAGCAATGCGATACATGGAAGAACGGGTGCGCGGCTGCGTGTCAAAGCAGGGTAGGGGACAATTCACAACTGATATTTCGGGTATATGGACCAATCGAGAATATCTGCCGTAATGACGTCACGTGAATCGCTGTTCTTGCGTCACATCAGAAAGACGTGGGACAGTAAGTCGAGGAATGCCAGCAGAGAATAACCCCCTCGTTTTTTTGTATTTTCAGAGGCTGGTGAGGGTCCCTTTAAAGTGCACCCAAACCTTACTACATGACTTTTCTTGCATTATGCCCCCATCGAAACACGACCGCTTTGACCGGAAACCGAACCCGAGACATTGAGCCAGAGGTGTAGTCAGAATTTCGTTCTTTTCTTGGGTGCGGGCAAACATTTTATGTATGTTCGTGCGTATGTTTGTATGTGTGCGTGTACATATATACGCATGCAACATTTAGAACATTTTGGCAGAGGGTGGGAGAGAAGGTTCAACCCTCCCTCCTGCCTATGCCAATGCCTCGAGCTCAGCAACGTCGTATGTTGCGTATCCGTAGTTTCAAACGAACGCGCCGTCGAAAAGTCGGCTCACTTTATGCTCGAGCTGCCTCGAGATGGCGCTGCAACCACTGCTTCGTCGGCGCGCCCCATTGGTCCATAAACCGGCGATAGTTTCTCCCTCGCTCGATTTTCCCCTCCGCCACCCTCAATTCTTGCGCTCTTGGTCCGAACACTTCCTGATGCATCAAGTAGATCGCGGCCGGCAATGTAGGCGCGCAAAAGCGCTAGGGAGCGCCAGCGGCAACTTTGCAGCAGACGACGTGATCTCGCTCCTCTGCGTCTTCTGATTTGCATCGCTGAGCTTGGACACGTACAGTCGTCAAAAGTCAGCTGCGATTGCTGACAGGACATTCGAGCACCGTTAAATCTCTCTCGCGTTTTGGAAGTGAGGAAATTCTGAGTTTAGGACTTCCAGCTGGGAAATAGAAACTGCGGGGTGGCGATACAGGAAGGAATTGAAGTTCTTCGATAGCAGGCGGTTTTCGTCAAGTAGAGGCGGGCACTGGGAAGTACATTTCCGACTAGGAAAGGACGCGAATTTGTGACGTCACTACGCCCGCTCTCTACTGTTTTGTGGAGTGTCGTGTGAAGCATACGCCAAGAAGAGACTACTTCCTGGGCTGCGACTGACGAGCTGTCAGTCTGTTGCGCAATGGTTTCATCGCGTTGAGGAGGTAAGAATTTCTTTATACACGGACAATGGGAGACCCCTTGGTGTCTTCGCTGTCACTATTTGATATTTGGCAGTGAAGCACAAAGATGTCAATACAGCGAACACGCAGTATGATTATGCGTCGTAGCCAGATGCACCGTAAATGTCGTTGACCTGATATGCGTTCGTTAGAGAGAGAAAAATAAAATGTGTAATATTTCGTTGTTTCGATCACCGAATGTAATCCCGCACTTATTTTAATATGCCGCCTTTCATTCTCGCTTGCAGCGGGACTTCTATGCGAGTTTTTCTGGTTGTATAGATGAATGAAGAAAAAAAAAAGGATGCCCTCGACACCGTGGTATACAAGCGTGACAACCATCCCTTTCGGGAAAACGAAAATCTTGGACACTATTCCCAGCTGGCTTCAACCCTAGCTTTGTTGTGAGGAACGGCGCGGAATTTTAAACTTGCCGAAACGAAGAGGAAAAACACAGGGCAAACGCTCACTATCGACTGAAATTTTACGGGAAAAATTAACATTTATACATGGAAATTTCTTGCAACTTCTCACACGCATTAATGATCACGTGGTAGGAACACTCACATAGATAAAACTGTTATATGCGCATGTGGTCACAAATTATGAGTTATCAAGAAACGTAAGCTCTTTATCATGAAGTAACACGGAATCTTGGCTGACGCATTCCTTTCCCAACCTATTAATGTCGCGCGGTTCTATTCAACCCTGCTTATTTTTAATAGAGGCTAACACCTGTTTCTTTTTGTTATATAGAACTGAGAGCGCTAAAAATTTGTAGCCGCTGTTAGTTACCGTGACTCTTTCTGCGAACGGCGCTTCATATTTTTCTGACTGGACGTTGGGACATGGCTGGGTGGTGTTGCTATCCTAATCACGAGGACGCGGGTTCGATTGCCGCCTAGGCGGCTGCATTTCGAATGGGGAAACTCTCTCTTGGTGGTATGGCAGTAGCATGAAATATAATCTTGTGTCTCTCAAATGACCATGCGAAAACGAAGTGCTCTCATTGTCCAATGTTTTAAACAATTCAGAGTGCAAAAATTATGTCAAAGTCCCCCACAACGACATGCCTCGTATTCATATTGGGCATTCGGCACACAAAACACCAGAAATTATTATCACAATGCCTTGTAGATCATAATTCGTCCAACGAAGAATTTTGATGGATCTGGAAAGGATAAATGGAATTTTGTATGTCGGGAGAATGTGGAAAGAGCTACGAAACTCTAGGAATATAACTGGTTTGTCAGGTAATTAGAGAAATACAGTTATTGGGAAATACGTCGAACTATTTACGTTACTGCTAACCCCGGCCGATTGCAGGGCCAATGAACGAAATTTGTCAAACAACTCGAGAATTAAATTCCTTCGAAAAAAAGTGAACTCTTTACCTTAGGCCTAACCCCAACGGTAAGGATTTTGGCGTGGTGGTAAAAACAATACCTTCAAAACAACATCGGTAAATACAAAGCAATACAACAATCAATATAAAAGCCAATACCGTTCTACCAATTTTTACTGCAGCGCGCAATAAAGTATTTTGTCATGCAAGTCGCAACAGTATTACATCTCCGGAAAATTCTGAAATTGGTCCGCGCCATCTTGCATGAGTGCGCGTACGTAGAGTCCGTTGAAATTCAATATTGTTAACGGGAAAAAAATGTACAGAAGCTTTCTTTCTTGCCTGAAGTTGGAATAATTAAAAAAGGATGTGGTTCTTTTGGGGACTAACCTGAGGAAAAAGAAATGTAATGATATCTTGGGATACTTAATCTAACAGTAACAATTCCAACGTTAACTTAAGGCAAGAAATTCCACACCATTCTGCTATTCGTTTCAATCCATGCTCAACTAAAGAAAAAGTGTCATACACGAGAGAGCTTTCTTCAAGTTATGTAGGTTAACTTGTACAAACGGATTCGAATTCAGTGTCTGTGGATATCACCGATGATTAACGCTGTGGTGTTTAAAAATATACTCTCAAGCGGGAAATTTTCTGACATTCAAGCCCGAATATGCAGTGCAGTAAAAAAAAAATCATTTCGTATATGTAATCTAAAATGAGTTTAGTACTTTTGCCGAGAACGGTTTTGTGCATTTCAGTTAAAAAATAAATCAATTTGGGCATGCTTCGACTTCACCGAAGATTTACGCTTCAAAGCTGAAAAAATATGCTATTCCCGTTTCGGAGCTGTAACAGGACGTTCGGTGAAAATATAAACACGGAAATTGATTGCTACAAAAATCGAGGTAGGGCTCATACTACATGACTACAAGCTACCATTGGGAACGTACACGCGAAATCAAGTCTACAACACCCTTACAAATCCAAGAACCCCGTTAAGACAACAGAACATCGGTGAGCCCACAATGGCAGCAGTTTGGAACCGGAAACATATTCCATCATCCGAGTGGACGGCGCCCTGTTTACTCTAATCTGTATCCGGCAACCGAAGGTTGCGACGGCTTCTTTTATACTCCAGCAAAACGAAAAAACGAACATCACCATCCATAATGACAGAGAGGCTCAACGTTCCGTCGCGTGGCGTAGTAATTTTCCGGCTTTGCGATGAGCTCGCTGAAAAGCCCATCACTCGTGAAATGGCGAAACTGGTGTTGCGCGATTGCGGTAATTAAAACTTTTTTCTTATTGGTTGCTAAGGTTCCTCCCACTCGTAAAACGGGGTCGTCGCAACAGCGTTTGCACATACCACATAAAACTCATTAAATTTCGTTTTTGCCGAGAACAAGACACAATGAACAGCACCGGTCTGCACTGCAGCACAAAGAAATGAATATAATATATGTCGTGGGTGGGGATGCGGTGGTGCATTCTCTAAAGTACGCTGTTGCAATTATATTGCCGACACACGATCTCCCTTTTTAACTGCTAATAAATGGCCTTAGGACGCAACACATTAATTAAACACCAAGTAAGCCTGGAGTGGTAGAATCTGTTCCAAGCTCGCATCTCATTGTACTTTCTAGTGGCTCCGAATGGCGCAACCTTTCTATATGACTCTGTGGTTATTGAGGTCATCGATTAAACTCCTTAGGAATGTCGAGGTGAAAGTTTGCTTGTTCAGGCTGGTCTGAGGTGAAGTTTCGTTAGCAACATTCCAATCGCAGGGCTCAAAACGAAAGAGCACAGCGCATTCGGTGGACTAAGGGAGAATCTCATTAAGGATGGACTAAGGGAGAATCTCAGATGGTCAGAATTATTAAGCAGCCCCCTATTGTGTGCCCCACCATGGCGTGCCTCATGATAACATCGTAGTTCTCGAGCTTGATGCCGAAATATTCAGAGATAAAAATAGTATTAGCAGCGAAAGACTGAAATAATTAAGTTGTGATGAAACTTTTAAAGAAATCCTATATTGTCGCAATGCCTTCTGAATTCTAGGATCTCCCTCTCCCATTGGTCGTCCCCCCCCCCTCACTGTGTCACTGTCACCAGGGCAACAAGAATTGCGAAGGCATACATAGGCTCGATGTTTTGAAATATTTTCAATTAACGCCACGGAAAGATAAACAAAAGAAGGCACAGGACATTAGGCGTTTCTTCTCTTCACAATAGCTTTACGGTCTGGACATTTCTCGACTACGGACAACTCTCTAGATTTACCACTCCACTATGTGTTCAATTTCAACCACAGTTTTACGTTTCATTGGTTTATATTTATTCTAATCAGCGCACTTTTTCGACATTGGTGCTTCGCTACTACTGTGCTGAAATGTCAAACCGTGTCATAGGGCTTCGCCAGTCGTTTATGCCGCTTTTTGTTGTTCTTTCTTAATTGCGAAGGTGAATGCTTTATCTACTTGATGGGCACACCTAGTCCAAGCTCGCACGCTTTAATACGTGAGCTGTCATATTGGATTCGCCAGTGGTACTCGCTCTTTCGTTAATTTAGTGGATACGGTACTTGGCTGCTGAACCGAAAGAAGCGGTTTCGATTCCGGCAGCGGTGGTCGCTTTTCGATGAAGTGTATTGCTAGGGGCGCGTGTACTGCGCGATTTCAGGCACGTTACCGAATTCCAGGTAGTAAAAACAAACCACAGCCCTCCAATACGGTGCTCTCATAGCTTGAGTCGCTTTGAAACGTGAAACTTCATAAAAAAAAGCAAGCAACATAGCAACCAACCAAACATCGCTTTTCCAATATATGTACTTGCCCGAGTAACGTAAGCACCATGTAAACGTCAACAAATGTTCAGTGAGACAGATAGATGAACAGGCGGAAATGTGCGAAGGTCAACAAGGCGAGCGCACAGCTTATTACCCTGTTTAACCATTTCATTTCTGCTTTATGTGAATCATTCGAAAGCTGGCACACGCAAGTGCTTCAACTGCCATTAGACGCGTTCCTTCATTCTCGCGCCTGGGAAACACCACGCGTTCATGATAACTCCTTACCAAGCGTTTCAGCTTTCTGTCTTCTTTGTTCATCTGGCCCCGTATTCACCAAAACCTCTTACGCTAAAAACGTTCGTAAGAGAATATTTCAGCCAATCACGATGCGGGACATATCGTTAGCGAAGGCGGCTGACCAACGGGAAAGCGCTCTTACGAAACAGAAGTTTTGTGAATTGAGTCCCTGCTTCTGGGTGGTCCCTTGTCTCGCATGAACTATAACGTCCCCAATATTCGCGAAAGAAACGACGAACAAAGCACGAGAGACAAAACTCACACAGGACGTCCGATCGGCTGGATGGCTGACTCCCAAGCGTTTATGGTCGCGCAGACACACCGCGAAGCGAACAAAAAAGCAGGACAAGAGGCTTTTACGAGGACTTCTCCGCGCGTTCAGTTTGATGTGCCGCCAGTGTTTCTTCTCTACCCGCCGCGGGCCACTTTTCGTGTCACCCCGGAGAAGATGTCCGCGCCAAAAAGAAATAAGTGACGCCCATCAGCAAAGCGAACAGCCATTTACTGGAGCAGGCGGTGCACTCTCCAAGGAAGGCGCGGTCGTCGGTATCGTCCTGGATTTGCTTCACTTATTATTTCTCCGCGCTTGGCAGCCATGCGAGCGACCGTGCGGAAAAAGAAAATATGGGGCAAAGGACTGTGAAGGAACAAGTCTGGGCGAAGAACACAACAGACATTCGCACACTGCAGTGCACCCAGTGCCAACTGGCTCGCTGGCACGATTGCCTTCGTACGAGAAAGGAATTGCGGCAACGTCCGAGGTGGTCGTGAAAGTGCTCATTCGCGCTCGCAATGACCCTTTACGGCATCAAGGAAATGACCTTTAGCAGTTCACGCTTGCTCTTTACCTTTATACGCTTGGCTACACCCTTCTTTGCTAGAGCTTTTAGCTTCGTCTCATAACGCGGACTGTTCTTGTAACGTGCCGCCCCAGTGATCCACTGCTATCTGTCTGACCTTTATCGCGAAGCAGCTACAACGCAATAATAAGGTTTAGAGAGTGATCCAAGTTCGGGTAAAACATTGTGCAATCACCTGTCGCTTCACATTTCAGATATTGGCTACAGGGAAAACCAGACCGTGGTCAAGGCACAACCGGCGATCGATGTTGGAGGTTAGTTTCTAGGCGTGTATGAATTAAGGCTATTAGGACCAGATGCTCTAGGCCTGTGTAGTCCTACTCAAGCGTTACGTACGCATTTCCTATAATTCCGACTGTTTCCGTAACATTGATACGAAATATATGGTCAGTACATGGATTCCATTCGGAAACATGGAATTGTTGGAATGGCATTGGAATCCCATATGTTTGCATAAGATTCTTACGAAAATATACGGATTCCATAGACAGAAATGTGGAAATATTCGAATGGCTTTAGAATTTTATGTGTTTTTGTAAAATTCTTACGTAAATATGATGAAAATATATAGATTCCGTAAGGAACCATATGGTATTCATAGAATGACATATGGAAACGATTCAGTAGCGCTAGCACTCTATAGGTTTGCTTCGTCCCGGTTAGGTGTGCCCCTTTTTCCCTTGTTGTGTCCGAATCGCCCTCTAGAGCAAAATACCGAGCGTTAAGGACATCACGTTTGTGACAAAGATCCTGCCAAGGTCCCACAAAATATAGAAACGTGCTACGCGAACTACAAAAGAATGAAAAAAAAACAAGGAAAAACAAGCATTAAGGAACTAGTCATCACGAAAGCTCTAGTAGGACGAGAAACCTTTTCATAGAGTAGTTCATGGATAAATTTTCATGAAAGTTCTATCGATCAACGGTACCCTTTGCATAGCGTATCGCGGACATATGCGTAAGATGCCTTCTGCGTTTTTAAGGAACATCGCGTACTTCGTAGTCCGGACCATCTGCTCGGCCGAAAAGGCGCAGGTGTTGCTGAGTGAACATCGCGCCTTTGTATAATCGCAACTTTAGCCGCTAGCTTGCAATACGCCTTTTCGTGGTAGGTCGTACCATCATTAGCATATTCGGATGAAGTTCGTGAAAATGACGATGGCGATGATGCATGAGGCCAATATGCATGACAAGAGGCCAATATGCATGACAGATTCGACTGACAAGCCTTTTTTTGACAAGGACGCGTACGTTCTTGTCAAAAAGAACGCGTTCTTTTAGTTAGTGCGGCGAACACGGGATGAGAGCATTTCCCTTTCATGAAGAATCGTTCACCTCGAAGACTGCCGCAGCACCTATTCACTCACAATCATTGTCTCTACCACAGCAATGTAGAAAATATAATAAGAGTAATGATAATAATAATATCTTGGGTTTGATGCGCTGAAACTATATATGATTATGACACACCGCAGAGGAGGACCATGGAAATTTCGACCAGCTGATGTCCTCCAGCGTGCACTGATAATGCAGAGTGCACGAACCTCTAGCATCTCGCCTCCATCGGAATGAGAACGCCTAGGCCGGGATTGAACTCGCGACATTCGAGTCATTAGCCGAGCACCGCAACCACTACACCACCGAGGCCGACAACCTAGCTCAATGCTTCATCCTCGAGAACCACTTTTCGATTCAAGCTGCCCATACCACCACTTTACCAACATATTAAGGTTACAATTTCTCTCCGGAAAAATGGCACACTTCCTGATAATATTCTCCATCATATTGGTATTGCTGTTTAACCGACATATACCCGTCTTGGTAGCCTAGCAGTTGATGCCAAGGTCGTCGGTTTGAATCCCCACCACAGCAGCAACACTTCACTGGAGGCCAAGAGCCAGCACATGGGTTAATTTAGATTTAGGAGCACGTTAACGGAGCCCAGATGGCGAAAGTTAATCCACAGTCCCCCAGTACGGCATGCCTGATTATCATATCGTGGTTTCGGCATCCAGAAACTAATTTATTTTATTAGGTAATATTTCGCTTATCGCTTTCTCGAAGTGCTTTGGACAAATATGACCCCTGCGAGAACCTCCTAGCAGTTCTTCATTGAGCAGAAACTCCTTCGTGTAAAGGAACAATAGGATTGTCGACTCCACTTGGTTCAGTGCTAGATCCGATGGCAGTCCGGTCATTTCATTCAGGTCTATTTAGAGGCAAGAAAGAAAAATAAACGTAAATTTATGACGTACCACGCGGGTGGCGCACACAGAAAATTTACCGTACATATATTGCTCTTGCCTGTCTGAACCGTACTAGCCCACTAGCCACACTCTAAAAAAAGGAGTCATTTGACTCCTTTCCTGAGTCATGTGTTGCTACGTATACGACTCCCTTTAAAAAGACACGTGAACTTGCTTTGTAGATCACTATACTCCCTTGGAGCGTCGTGGGGCCCTAAACAGGGTTAACGTGCTTCTTCAGGGAGTCATCTACGTCGCCAAGTCAGGAATCACCGCAAATAGTAACACATACTCTTTTTTTTTTCTCACAGTGCACGCTGCCAAAAAACAACAACTCTGCAGGATTCGTTAGACGACGTCTCTGTTTATATCCCGATCGTTCAAGAACCTTCGTTTCGTAACGTCTTCTTACGAACGTCCTTTCTTACTGCTGCTTAAGCAACATTCTCAGTTGTTCTTCAGCAACGTATCTTTCTCTCTCTCTCTCTTTCCTCTCCATATTTAAATCTCCCCCACCCTGTCCCCATGTGTAGGGTAGCAAACCGGTTGTCCTATACTGGTTAACCTCCCTGCCTTTCCTTCTCTACTATTTCTTCTCTCTCTCTTCTCAGAATGTCGGACGAGCAAAGCCAGTGTGTTCACTGCGACTCCTTCCTTCCCATACGATAAAAGAAGCAACGCATTCTTTCGCGAATCGGATGATGTCCCTTACCTCCGCTGTTCCAAGTAGACACGCATACCATTTACTCTCCTGTATAGAAGCTGCCGATGGCTGGAGCCCTTGAAAGAGACTCCGAACTAACAGACGTCATCGACGGCTGTTTACCCAGACATATTACCTCTGCCATGCCGATCGTGTCTTGTAGTGTAGGCGGGTTGATACGAAAAAGCGTAAGGAAGGAATGCGGTGCAATATAACGCTGGATGACTCGCAATTAGTAATCTGACAATGTTTTGCCGCTAGCATCCCGAGTCAGGTTCCGTGGGTAGCGAGTTCATTACGAGTGACGAGGGCCGACGTGTGATTTCTTTTTATCGCGTACCCGGTAATATTATTCGGTGGGTTTGCGCGGTGCCCTCCTCCTACGCCTCCTATTCTCTGTAACGACGTTGCATCGAGTTCCACTGCATCGTGCCTCGCTGACATTTCGCCTTGCGCTTCCTCGGCTTGCCACACGGACAAAAAAAAAAAAAAGATCCAGATTGTCCCGCATGTTAACTGAAAGACCGAACTCGAATATTTGCTTTCGCTCTCGAGGTATGACTCTGAACGTCGTTGCCTGAAACAGCGATTGCAGACTTTGTTCACAGCTTTCCAACGTTGCTAAGTTTATTATAATGACGCCTGCAGGCTGGCTGTTGTTGAGTTCCTTATGAACCGTACGGATGTGTTTTTTCCCAATCCGCATTACACTCTAAGAGAAAACAAGATACATTTTAATCTTATTGGTGAGTACGGACTTCTCATGTGCATAAGTCTCTTTAAAGCTTTAAAGGTATATGTTAACTCTCATTCGACGACCATTGTACTCTCTTCCGAGAGTCATGGGAGACGCGACTCTCCAAAGAGTCGCGCCACCCACGACAACGCTCATTAGGCAGCCTTACTATTTTTTCACCACCTGTGCAACACCACTGAAAGTTCAAACTGAGTTCTTTGGCATGAAACGCCTACTTAGCCTCCAGGTGGCGGAGCCGAATGAATTCGTGAAACGAAATTTGGTACGACAAGCACATAGTCTCAGGAAAGAGGAACACGTTTAGTTGTACCTTCTTGGATGTGGGCGCGAAAAGACAAGGACAAAGGGAAGAAAGTACACACACACTGGCGCCAGTTGGTTTTACCTCTACCGATCCCCCTTGCAATCAAGAATGGAGGTTCGAACACATCATGAGCCGAGGCCCAAGACTTCAGCCATTGCCCGTCCACAGGTCCCAGGAGATGGCTGCAAGACTTAGCCTGCCGGTCGCCTTGTGACCCTAGCCGGTACGCTTCGCCGTTTATTGTGGACAAATAAGTTATTTTCTCTTTCTCTCTCACACCATAGCAGTGAAAGTTGAACTGCTACCGCCAGCTCGAAGCTCTCTCGTAAGGCAGTTTCTAATTACAAGAAGCGCCCTGCTCTCCCGGAATGATAGCTTCTTCATTTAGCACACTTCATACAAATGAGAACGGGGGAGCTCGTAAAGCAGCGCCACTCCGTCGGCGCTCACGCTGATGGGGCCTGATTACCCATTCATTAACCCTCACCGGCATGACACGTCTAATAGCCATTAGTACTTACGTTCGTATGCGTGCACGCGTCAGCCGCCTGCAGCAGTCCGTTCTAACAAAATGTGCCATAGTCGACGCGAACGTGTTGCAAATTTGGCGCCGCCCGAGTCATCGCGTAAGAAAAATGCGCAGTGTTCTTGTACTATACGGGGAGACACTTAGACTGGGTACTGCTGACGCGGCTTCAGGCAATATACTGACTTGCTGTAGATGCGGCGCTCATTTGTTAAACAGTTGGGAAAGAGATTCCTGGGCTGCGCAGTTGTGTTTCGCAAATAATGGGAGGAGTCAGCAAATGGCGCGGGCCATGCGGGTCGCCATAAATTTACAGTCTGCGAGAGAGAGAGAGAGAGAAAGGAAAAAGGAAAGGTAGGGTGGTGAACTAGGTTGCACCAGATTTGCTAACCTATAGTGGGGAAGGCGGAAAGGGAGGAAAATTATCGAGATAGAATGAAGGAAAGCAAGGACAAGCAACGCGCACGCGCATATAGTAGCGTTCACCGCGCATGTATACTAACAACGCCACGAATTTATAACTATTACAGAGTCTGGTAGCTTCTGAAATGTTTTAGATAAGGCGGATAAGAGTTCACGCTGTTAACGATGGCTTCCAGGAACTTGTTCAGAGAGATCCATAACTTCCAATGCGCTTCCAGCTGATGGAGTTTCCATTCCGTTGAAGAGTGCGATTGTCGTGTCTATCGACTACTTCAACAAAGCGATGACACATAGGTCTTCGACGCGGCGATTATGACTGCAAGATGTCGCAATTAGAGTTAAATTTTGCACTGGTTATCTATGAGAGCACGCTGCGTATAAAAACAATGAGGTTAAGTAGGCGTAGTTCTGTTTGCGAAACGTGGAACACAATAAAGAAATACAGAGAGTTATAGAACACAGGAAGAGATACAAGCATAAACAAAGTAAGTGTGTAAACTGAACAGTGGTAGCAGGAGGTGCTGTTAAAGTCCATCATGAAGATTGTCAGCCCTCAGGAACCCGAATAGCGAATGATGCTTTCTGCGCAAGGTCTCTTTGGAAGGACTGGGCGAGAATCTATAATCTCGAAATGAACGAATGTCCAATAGGTCTACCATTTTGCGCACTATCTAGCTCTCGCTCGAAACAGACTGGAACATTCTACTACCGTGTCTAGCAACCTCCCCCTATCTCTACTCTTTGCCCCTTTCCTTTCAAAAGGAAAAATAAAGTTTTTACCTACCTACCTACCTACGTACAAAGGGAATAGAGAAGATGGTACCTCAGCAGTCTGCAAGTTATCCCTGAAGATCTGCCTATTATTCTAAAATAATTAGTTGTATGGGTGGAATAGATTCGTTTGAGAAACTGCTGCATTTGTATGGGATTCCTTCTGGAACGTTACCTTTCGGCACCTTTACCAGTGGACCTTTCGAGAAATGTACCTGTGCGGTTTGACACTACACAAGATAATGACAGCGCAAAAAATGAACCAATGGCAAGCAAGGGGACAGAGACAAGCGCTGACTTCCAAATGAAAATATATATCGAAAAAAAGCATATATATACGTACAGGCACATAAGCAAAGCTGCACAGCTTCGAAAACAAACAAACAAACAGTCGCGTAAAAGAGCGAGACACCATCCCGCAGATGTCTTTGTCGATTTGACACACCCTCTAAGGTTCTTTAAAGGACAAAGCTATACTATCACAGAATTGTCAACCCTGAACGGTACATCTGTACCCCTTATTCTCATCATAAGGCAGATTTAGTGATAGGGGTTTCCACGAACGGCGGTAGAAGGTCGAGGAAGCGGCTATGCTTTCACAGGTAACAGCACAGGCGTCGTAGCCAGATGCTGAAAGAAGAAAATACAACTTCTTATAAGCAGACAACTTGTGTCACAAGTATATGAGAACGTGAAAAAAAAGAAGGAACTGGCTAACCGTCGAAAAATAGTCGAGTAAATATTCTTGGACCAGATATACGAAGCTGGGCGACTGAAAAAACAGTCACGTCGCTCGACTCCGCTTCCCGCACCCATCCGTCTCCCCCGTTCCTTTCATTTTCTGGGAAACGATCCTACTGGCCGTCATGTGGGTAATATTTCGACCCAATAAAAACATCTAGCGAGCCCGAACACCAATACGAGGGGCGCATCTTCCAGTCAGGCGGTTTTTTCGTTTTTTTTATTATGAGCATAACAATTTTGACTTCAGGCAGGCTTATCAGCGGTCAAAATGTCGAGGTCCCCGTTTTTACTAGGGACGTACTGGGGAGAAAAATATTTGGTTTAAAACGCTTGCCACTTTCTTCTCGTGGCAAGTAGCTCTGCTGACTCTGACTTCCCACTGCAATGCATCTCCGCCTGCGACCGGCCATAAAAAGCACATGTACTTTCTGAAATGTATCTCTTTGGAGGTACGACATGACGTCCTTAAGATTACAGTCATGAGCAATATGACAAGAACACTGAAATGATCTTTAAAAGGTCGTAGCGGCTAAACAAAGTTGGCCAACGCAAAACAGTCCACGCTGAATGTTCAAGAGGAAATGTGTATAGTAGTTTAAAAGTAGTCGTTGATCAAACACAAATTCGGTGTTCCCTTTCATATTGCTCCCTACTAAAAAAGCATTACTCATATTGCTTCCAAAGGTATGCGCAACGTGCACGGCGAAGCTGTGCGCTTATCAGAGCGCTAACAGAGCCGTTAGCGTGGCATGCGTGCACAAAAATATAATTTATTTCACAAGACGAAAATTGTGTCGAACTCTGTAGCAGCAGCCCGAGATGGTATGTCGCTGGCGATAATGTTTCGGTGAAGACTCTTGTATTCATCAGGGCCTTACCAAAACGTGTACTACAAAGGCGAGACAGTGATGTATCTTTGCGTTTTCTTTATTGGGCTTTGTCATTCGTGTGCTGTTTATCGTTAGGCAAGTCCCTCTGTGAGAACTGATGTGCCGACAAAGGCCAGTCTCCTGGATGTAGCGTCAAAATAACTATGGTGTTTTCTTTTCGCACTGTGATATTTATTAGTATATTCAAATCTATCTATCTATCTATCTATCTATCTATCTATCTATCTATCTATCTATCTATCTATCTATCTATCTATCTATCTATCTATCTATCTATCTATCTATCTATCTATCTATCTATCTATCTATCTATCTATCTATCTATCTATCTATCTATCTATCTATCTATTCGTACTGTATGCAGTTCAAAAACATTAGGGAGCGCCTAGCCGGGACGTCAAGTGATGGAAGCGCTAAAAGTGATTCCCAGACCTTCTTGCACTAGACTTCAGCAATATGTTCGGTAAGAAAAATTGGCCGCGTATATGCGGGCTTCGCTGCAAACGTCGTCGAAAGACGACAGTCTTCTTCCATTTATGTTTTGCCTTGCCTCAGACAGCGCCTCCTCTATGTTGAACTGGCCACATCTGGCTGGCGCTGATAAAATAGAGGAGGCGCTGCGTGAGATATGGACGCCATTTGGCAGCGTCGGGAAACATGAGCTTGTACAGATCCCAGGGCCACTGCCAGGTGCCAGCCCAATATCGCAGGCAGAAGGCTTTTTCGTGCATAGCGTCGCATTTTCAGCGCAGCCTAAGAAACACTAGGGTCTTTAGAATTACGTATCTGTGTATATTCTAGTAAAGTTACACACCACCGAATACTTACGTATTAATGCTTTACCTCAGATATGCGTAATATTTGCTTTTTGATCGACAGTGTTAGCAAATATGAGGGCAGCTACCAGTTCAAGATGGCTGGACGTTCAGCAAGTGCTTCAACTTTGGCCAGGTGGCTTAATCGTGTGACGGAAGGAGAAACAGAAGGACAGGCAGACCAAAATTTCTGCGTTCAAGTATCCCTAGAAAGACTATCGTCTTCAAAAGCCTGGGTACATGGCCTAGTACGAGGCTCTAGTACGAGTCACTTGAAATTTTCAGGAGCCCACCCGTGACTTCAACGGGTGTACAGTCAAGGCACCTCATGTTTGACCAGAACCATACATCTGGACCTGCTACAACCACGCGCCACGTCGCAATTAAGCCGTGAACAGTCTCGGCCAACTCCCTTTGTCTCAGAGCTGGTCAGCGTAACAATACAAACCACCTCTTTTGTCCCCCGTCTTACGGCATGGAGTTGTGCGAACAAATGACCGCCCCCGTCCACACGGCCAAAATTAGCCGCCTGCCGTCAATCCTCACAAGCGTTCTTACAGCTTCCATCATTGACCGTGCGCTTGCGAGGCGCCCCAGATCTGTACGCAACTGCTCAATGTTAATGCGGCTGGCGGCACATCGAGACCGGTTGGAAGAGTTGCCAGTCCTGCTCATTATAAGCGGATTTAGGCTCCTTTTTTGACCGAGTTGCTTGCAGAATTTCGAATCCCCTGTCGCGTTTTGGGGGGCTTCGTCGTGCTTTTCCTGCAAATAAGTTAAATATCGCTGGTCACGTTCACTAATAGCCCACTTGGCGATGACTTCATCTAGTTGAGCGTTGCAATGAAATACTCGTTGGGGGAGTCAAGAAGTAACGTTATTCGTGCACTGCCGCACGTGCAATGAACAGAGTGGAGACCAGAGATGCTCTAAGTCTAGAAAGCAGTACTAGCCCCTGTAGTGGAGACTACCCTGAAGACCACTGGAGACTATGCGAAAAAATAAATGCGCGCTTTCATTCATAGTCACCCATATTTCGTTGTGCAACATAAAGTTGTTTTTCGGCCTTCCATTCGTGTTTAAGCGACTTTTGTTACTGTAGTATAATTTTTTTTTTCAGAATTGGGATAATTATTAAACTTCTGCTTATTTTAGACTTCTTTGCAAATCTTGTGCTGCCTATATTGGGCTTCTTTTGCGATTATTATTTGTGTATTTGCTCGGCGTCGTCTGCCAACTCTGCCAGTGAGCCAAACTTTTTGCTCGGCTAGTGCCGTTGTGACCTTAGTATATCGCAGGCACAAACTGACCGCTTCTGCATTCTGTGTGTGGAGCGTAACGTACTTACTATATTATATTGTAAGACCTGATGACACCGCATTGAAATTCGATTTTTTCATATTCAGCTTTCCACTTGCAAATCATTTCGAATCAAAGCGGGTTTTATTCACACAAGTAGACAGAACGCGTAAAAAATGGTTGGACAAATGACCTACGTGCCTAGTGGCACGTCTAACATAGAAAACATGGAAAAGTGGGGAACGCAGATACATAGATGGTCGTGGAAAAATTCTTTGTACATAAACATGAGCAAGTTTTGTACCATTACAATCTTTATTTGCGAATGAAGAGATATTACATTTCGCCTGACAAGAAGAGGCGTTTACATGCAAAGTCCAAGTTACGTGTTATTTTTATATCCAAAGACAAAGTGTTACATGTCACAGCACCAAGAATTCTAATATTCGTTCACCATTGACTTGCTACAAGAAGGAAGGTTTAAACTAATGTGACTTGTTCGCCTGGTGTGTGCCCGTGGGAACTTGAATATGGTATCAGTAGCGGGAACTTATGTGTAATATCATCTTACGTTACGCAAGCCATTGCGGTGGTAATACCTGGGTGTCTATACATGTATTACTGTCAAATACTAGCCTCAAACTAAGTTTCGCCTTATCAGTGGTGTAATTTTGACTACGTCATTATAAAGTGACATTTAAAGGTTGCAGGTACAGTTAGTGGAGCGGCAGTTGTTAGGTCTTGATGACCTCACACTTACGGCAGCTCGAATCTTGCAGATACGTGGGCCCGTGGGACATATCATTAGAGAAGCCGGCTGAACAACAGGAAAACGCACTAACAAAAAGAAGTTTTGTAAATGCGGCCCTCTTTTTTGTTTGTAGGAGCTCAGCCCGGAAGTATTTTTGCAGTTGCTTCTCGGCGCGCGGTATTTATAATAATGAACGGATGAAGCAGCTGTCCTCCTAAACCCCTTCTGACCCAAATTAACCCTCCCTCTCTCCCCTTTCTCCTCCCCTCCACTTCCTAACGCCGAGAAACTCCTTTTTTTCCGCGACGTTCTCCTGTTTCCCAGGCACTCCCGGGAGATATCCAAGATTTATGGTAGCGGTTAAAGGGAATCGCGGGTAGTAACGCGCCACTGGCGCCAAAGTTACGCCTGGGCGTCAAGTGCATCGCCTGAATGCCCTTCCGCGTACAAGGCAGATGCCTTTGCTTGTTCCCTATACTTGGTTCTTTTTCATTCCTGCTGATGTCTTCGCTTGGCTGCTAGCGACTTCGATCCAGAGTCCGACACCGATTGTTCGCAGCGGCGTTCTCTTTGCTTCGAAGCACTTCCCGTTTCTTTGTATTCGTTCCCGCTTATTTCGAACACACGAGGGATTTCTGCATTCTTGGAATAAGTCCGCGAAGAAAAGGTGGTAGTGGTGGCGCGAAGTTTTGGTGAGAACGGAGAACTAGACGTATGGGCCGAGCTGGGTGGAAACGCAAAGATCTAGCCTTGCTTAACACTTATTGCTTCAGATGCCAGTTCAGAGTAGTGAACAAAAACAATTCGCCTGAATGGGAAATGACTCTGCAATTTATTTAAAGGTTCGATAGAGCATGGCACTTGAGCGAGCCGGTAGCCGGGCGAGGAAGAAAGATTGGCAGGGGATGAATTTTCTTTCCATTTACCGTGAGCGAGCGCACGTTCGTTACATTTGTCCTCCATTTGTTTGAGCTTGCCATAATGAACGGCTTGCATAAATGCTACCTGGTTTTTCTGCCTGCAACTTTGATAACACTCAATCAGTTTTAGTGGTAGAAATGTAAAACATAAACAGTTTACCTGACTTGCCGGCCGAAAATTTCGCACAGGCTCATTTATGTCGCGATTTGTTGCAAAAAAACAATTTTTTTTCGCATATGAGACCTCGTGCACATGTATACATTCATGTCAATTTGATAGGTCTGTTGTAATGCTCTTTTAGAATATAGGTTGGACTTCGTGTTTACAAGTATAAAAAACATTCCTGTATGAAGCTCTATACTCTACAAGATGTTAATCATGTAAAACCCACACAATTTCATGTTATGTAAATATCACGCAACAGCATACGCCATATTATGTGGAGTATGTGCGCCTGTTAAAAGCGCCCCCACCGCCTATAACAACCAAGGAAGCAGCGGTAGGCACGGCAGAGTAGATGGAGATGCGAGTATGGGCCAGCTTTGATGGACAGTTTCAGGAGGGCGGCTCAGCTATGGGGCCCATGTTTTTCGTGAAATGATTATATCGTCCACCTCTATCGAAAAAACTTTGCTTGCTCAAACGAATGAAGTTATACAGCATAAATATCGCACACCTAAATTGAGGCTGTCAGAGCATGTTAGCAGAACTACACCTTCTGCACGTTTCGGAGCAAAAACGTTCGAAATTACCACAGTCTAGTGAACTTTCGGATGGTGTTCCATGGGACAATAAACTCGTTCGTGATTATAGCACCACCGTGTCTAAGTTACACAAAAACGGTCGCATAATAAAGAAACTTTATAAATTGTCAGCGCACTTAATTTTCGGGCGAAACTTTTGGCATCTTCGCAATAAAGACTTGTCAAGTCTTTCTTTTTGTATTTTTATAGTTCTTCGGTATTTTATTTGAACTTTACCTTCTGTGCTCGACAGCGCATACATACCATACGTCAAGCTTACCCTAACTTGTGAATAAACGGCGAGACAAAATCTTGCACATTTACAGGCCTTAAGGTTAAAATTTAGAAAGGTAGGGGTTTGGGTAGTTGGTACTGCACGATTTTTAGCCTAATAGGGCGGGAAAGCTACAGAAGATAAGCGAGGACAACGTTTGTCGCATGTCGTTGTCCTTGGTCGTTTTTTTTTCGCGCTTTTAGGCTAAAGAACAGTGTTAAACAGCGAAAGGAGATGAAACACGAGCGAAGTAATACACAGGGCGAGCGCTGCCTCTGTGTCCAGCGCTCGTCCTGTGTTTTTCTTCGCTTGTGTTTTGTCTCCTTTAGCGCTGTTTTTCAGATTTACAAATATGTGACCGACTAACACCACGAACCACACTTATCAATGTTAAAGCTCGTTTTCAACGCGACGCTGGCCGCTGGCTTCGGTAAACCTTGAAATGCGCAGCAGAATATAGATCCGAGTGCATAAGTCCACTTCGGACTGTTTAGAATGCTGAAATAAAAGGCAGAGGGGTAGTTTTCGCTTTTGCGAAGTCACAAATAGTAAGCAATTCAACGCAGCTTTTGAGGCATATCAGTATAATGGAAGGGAAGCCATCCTTGTAGCAATATGTGTGAGAAACTTCGAGAGTATCAAATCACGAACGGCTCTCATGAAAAAAAAATACCAGAAAACGCAGCCGAAGAAGTCAATGGCGCTACATTCGTGCAGATCCAACAAAAATACCACACTTTTGCTCTCTAAAACAGCAAGCCTCCATCGTTAATATGAAATCGGCCATGAAGCCCAAACGCTGGCAATGTTTCTGACAGCTGTGAAAACAGGAAATGGGTTCCTTAGGAAAGCCTTATTTGTTTCTATAAATCAATTTCCTGTCCTGCTCTTGTCCTTGCGTTTTGTTTACTTGTGTTATTACCTTCCTCTTGTATGCTGTTTACTTTTCTTTTTGCTGCGATCCACGCCTCGTGCCATTTTTTTTTCTTTTTTAATCATTCTTGAGATGTGTCTGTGGAGTAATCTAAAGAATGCCTCTCATAAAAGAGTCGTACAGGGAATGCTTTCGTTGACTACTTATATTGACCTTAATACAGAGCTGTGGGAATAGAAAAGCTTTGGGTGCGAAGCGAATTCCAATAATAAAGCTTGAGTGCGAATCGAATCAAAGAATTTGCGAATATTTCTTAAGTATTTTTCGAATACTTCGAACTGAAATACGGGAAAAAAAGTTGCATAACATCCCTAAGCATGTTACTACGACATAGCAACATGAAAGCGTTTTTTTTTTGGCTAGGTTGATGAGGCAATGGAGGGATGCTCCTAAGTCATGTTCTCTAGATGTCTTATCAATAACGACAAAATGCGGAGGCCGCACTATATTTATTTAAATGATTTGGTACAACCAAAGTGGTGTCGAGAACACTTTACACGTTGGCGTCAGCGTCACTGCCGGTGGGAAAGTTGACGTGTTTTCCATGCACTGCTTTCGCGGATTCCGGAGGACTGCGCGCTTTCGCAAACCTGGTGAAGTAACACTTTTGTGTTAACCTGTAGCGCAATACATGGCCAAAGCGAAAACAGTTCCTTTTGTACGACAACCCGTACACCTGGCGGCGGCGCCCTGTCCACTGTGTAAAAATGAAACTTTGCTGCTAGCTGTCGCGCAAAGCCGCGGGTGACGTAAAGTGCAGTGTGGCCACTAGCCCGGGCAACTTGATATTTCGCTGTTTTTCTGGTGATACTAATGAATTTTATATTGCACTGACTTCGCGGCCTTAAGGCATTATACTCAACGTTTTTTTATCACTGGCTTTACTCAACAACGAAAAAGACATTATACGGAAAGCACGTTTCGCAAAACGAGTCGATCGAATACGAAACCGAAACCACGTTTGCGGCATTAGCAAAAGCTGACTGCAAGTAGCAGACGTAGTGACACCGCCATCACGAAATGGTGACGGAACGCATACAGCATAACCTCATTAGTACAGACATTCACAGTGAAGAGGATTTTGGTCTCTTGTAAAGGGAATCTGTAAAATTTATTACTGTTACAACAGACTTATACGTAAAAACTGAATATGTACGTTGTAACCGGAGAGAACCACAAGTCTGAAATACGGTCAAAGAGCAGCCTTTATTCTTTAGGAAGGATGCGGCATTCACATCTTTAAAAGTTATAAAAACATCAATTTTTTCGAAAATTACATTTTCAGTTTCTGTAGCGCTTTTTCTGATTTCAAAATATCTTCCCTATTGTGCCTGCTGAGGCTGCAAAAATTAAGTCAGAAATCGCAAAAACAGCGTTTTTAGGGGCGAAGCTCCTCTTAGTCTAACCTTGTCACGTCTTCTTTGTCCGGCGTAACCACCTTTGCAAACTGCCCACTACGTCGTCTTTGCAAATATCCCATTACGACCCATCACCGATCCTTTGCAAACTGCCCACTACTTCGTCTTTGCAAACATCCCACTACGATCCATCACCGATGCACTACTTCGTCGACCATAAAGCCGTTATAATGAAGGGGGAACGGAAGCCACCTTTGCAAACTGCCCACTACTTCGTCCTTGCAAACATCCCACTACGACCAATCACCGATCCATCACTTCACCGACCATAAAGCCGTTATAATGAAGGGGGAACGGAAGCCACGTCTAGCTACCACTTACGATTAATAAAATTTCTTGTATAAATATATACAGTGTTTGTCACGTCTTTGATGATGTACTGGGCTATCGCTTTGATTACTGCTGGGCGAAACCACTGAAGATTTCACGGTGTAACCACGATTGCTTCAGGAGCTTCGCCCAAGCTCTTCATCATTCACCCGTGGATATGCTGTGAATTTTTTTGTAATAAATTGTAGCTCCGCATTGACGCAACCGGGTGCCGCCATTTTGGGCTCGTCGGAAAGAATATTTCCCAGTCTTCAAAATTCCCGCTTCAGCTAGATCCTACATTCAGAAACAAGCGTACACAGAGCAAATGTTTGGAGTTCGTTTCGAGGGCTTCGATTGGCTGCGTCCGCCATATTGCTCCAGCACGCCTTGCCATTGGTCCGGTCCCCGCTCCGGAAGAGCGTCGTGCGCTGCTTGCGCGTTGCGAGGTAACGGCTGTCGAAAATCGCGCTACTTAGTGTCCGCGCTACATAAGCATACGACGTCGTCATGACGTCACAATACGTCGAAATTTGCAACGTCGTTATGACGTCCCATAATATGCCGTCACATGATGCCCTCACCACATGGCAATGCGGCTTCGTCAAGGGTGGGCCGCTTCCGAAGGCACTGCAAAATGACGTGAGGCTGCAGACAGCTTGCAATGCCTCCGATCTCAGAGGAAGTGCAAAACCACGTTGGATACAGAAAGCTCTCGGAGGCGTGGGGGGGGGAGGGGGGGGGAGCAATCAATACAATCGACAGAGAAGAAGGAGGAGATGGCTTTCGCCGTCGAGTCGTCTTAGGCAAGTTCATAAGACACCATGTGAATTTTTTATTACGGCAGTTTTGTCAGCAAGGCACGCCAAAGTGGTGAGGCCGCAAAAGTCAGACTAAAGAAACCACTAAGAAAAAGAGCCTACAAAATAGGAATAAACAAAATATTATTTAATAAAAAGTGTAGACGCCAGTCATAAACGGACACCGTAAATATGGAACGATCGACACAAGTGCCCCAAAATACTTAATTCAAGAGGCAATATTGAGCGGCAAGTAGATATTGCAGTCCGAAATATTATGGCTCCGGTATTTACGTTCATGTAGCGTTTAGCGCAGCTTGCGATTTACGTTACGCAATAGCAAGTGGACTTGTTTTTATTATTCTTTATAGGCGGTGCAAGGAGCACATGCTGTCACTATAGGATAGTTTTTGACGTGGCCTTGGGAAGAATATAGCGAGTTATTATTCTGTAAAAACTGCGCGAAAAACATGGACAAAGGGAGAAACGGACGACACAAGCGCATTTTGTCGTCCACGTTTGTCCACGTTTTTCGCGCAGTTTTTACAGAATGCATTACCAACTCGCCCAACAGTCTGTTCTTCCGAGTTATTATGGGGGCGAATAATTCTTTATTGAAAATTGTCACGTAGCACGCTGCCAGGTAGCTGCGAGCACACTGTCAGCTTCAATTTGACTCAATGAACAATATATTTATTTGACTATTCCTGTATTGTAAACGTGATGAATATAAGAATATAGGTACATGGGACCACGACCGCGTCTTTTTGCAGTGGGCTTTACGCCCTACATTCGTACAAGCTTCAAACACTTGAACTTGTGGTGAATATTACATGAGTCAAGGATAATACGAATTTAGCGACACATAACAGCTCCATCGCAGAAATTCAGAAAATACATTGACGGAATGTGAGAAGAGCCTGCACCACTAATGTATCGCAGGTAGTAAAAATTAATAAATATTTATTGAGTCAAAACTAACCTAGGCAACATTACTGCAAAGAAGTATGCAAGCTACAAGGCGATATACGCCGGGATCCTGTGATCATAAAATCACATAATAAAACCGCATAATTTCTTGTGATCAGCCAATCAAACTTTAGGGTCCCATCTTAAAGGGACACTAAAGAGAAACAATGAATCGGTTTAGATTGATAAATTGTACTTTGAGAATTATAATGTCGTTAATTTCGCCATACAGGTGTATTAATAAAGGAGAAACTGAAGTTCAACGTTTCATTTTTATATTTCTCGCCAGAATCGCCAGGCGTGACGTCACGGATTTCAACGTGTACTTATCGTATTTTCGAGCCATTGGCTCAGCACAGTTTCCTCAAACTTGGTATGTTAACTACATGGGCCCCTTAGAGGACAGTGTACTTAATTTTTACCGTTTAGGAACTACGTAGGCCCTAGTAGGCGCCGTCAAAATATGTGACGTCACGGCAGATGGTTCGGAAATTTCAAGGTGGCGTCGCCCCCCACATTTTCTTTTTGCGCGATTTCTCTCTTACTAAGCGTCTTCTCGCAGCAAGCCTGGTGTTTTTGGTATTGTGGAAGAGTAGTTTACCAATACGACGCAAATCGCTTTGCTCTTTAGCGTCTCTTTAACCAAGGAAGAGCTAGGAACGCCCAGGAAACTACAAAGGAACAGCGACGTCCAGGGAGTACTATCGTGCTGAACCTCACCCGCCTAGTATTCACACTTCGACAAGTGATGTGAAATGCCCGATACACTATGCCATACAGTATGCGGCTGCGGAGGAAACTCGGCAACGGAAAGCACTGAAACAGCAATCGAGAAAAAGAGGCAAGGCAAGTTATTATGCCAGGACTCGGAGAAAAACTGCAGCTGTACAGAACGCATTCGGGAGGAAGTTAGGGAACGCGTCTACCTGGAGATGCACTACCTCATTTATGCCCTTCCACCGAAATGAGCTGCCATTTTCGTATTTTCTATTTCTGTACTATTGTTACTTCTGTAATATAAAATCATGTTACCATGTTTGCCGAGCGCGGGGGTACATGCGCGGTCAAGCCTGATGATTGGCTTTTTGTATCTACCCACCAACCGTCATTGAGTGTCTTTGAATGAATGAATGAATGAATGAATGAATGTTTATTTGATCTTGAGTACAATTCAAGAAAGGTACAGAGCAAAAGGCGAGCAACGCCTGACAGGGGCCCCTGCACCCGCGGTGAAATAAAAATCCTGATTGATTGATCACAAATGTTAATTTACTCAAAATAAATCTCTTTAGCACTTAGCCTGTCTTAAATATTAAGGTTAGAGGGGATAGTTATAGAGAGCAAGAGAGAATAAACATCTTTATTTATATGGTAGCTCAGGACAGGCGTCCTTAGCTCAAGATGCCTTAAGCTCGGGCACCGTCCTGGGCCCTCGCGACCAGCCTCACGTGATCGTCGAGGTTGGAGCTGGCCAGGGCTCTCTCCCATAGCTCAAAGGCGTGGTAAGGGTCGGGGGGCTTTAGTGGAAATTCTCGGCAGCCTCCTACGTTTGATGGAGGGACCAGGATTTCGCGAAAAAGGGGCATTACGGAGAAAAGCGAGTAAGAGCTATGCGGTGATGCAGAAAGCGAGGCAGTGAATTCTGTGGTAAGGGGCTTTGTTAAAAGCAGCAACAACGTGTAGACGAGAATGCAAGAGCGAAGAATATGTCCAATTAAAGGCAAAAAAAATAAGAATTATACACGTGATTTGAGAGGCCAGAAGCACTGACTGACGGTTATATGAACAAGCTAAAGAAAACAAGTTCAGCAAACCAACATGAACGCAGCAGGTGCCAGTGCACGCCACTTCTTTCATCGGATCATATCTATAAAAGGAGGTTGATGGATGAACCGCTTGCGCGATGGGGAGCACCGCCCATTCACCCAACTCGGGATAAGTGAAATCCCGTTGCGCCAGCGAAAGGCTGCAGTCTTCGCATTTCCTGTTGATTGAGAATCTCCAGCAGAAAAGCAGCTGTGGGCTGCTCTGTGTTGGCAACCACTTCATATACGAGTTTCTCGTAGAGGGTCGTTCACCCACCTATTTCTTCACGCTTCAATAGAAGGAAGCATATTTCATCGCGCTTCAGTAGGAGCTCGTGAAAGAGAGGGCACAATCTGTGCTTGCCGCTTTTTGTGCTCTGTCGTGAATTCCTGGTTGACCGGCGGTCTCATTATTCAAGCGAAGCTTGTTACGACTCGCAGCTTTCCGTGGCGGCGCTGAAGGCGAAAGAACCAGCATTCGCCGGCGAGCGCGAAGAAATGCAGACAATGAAGGTGCGCCTGTCACATGCGTGTTTTGTACGCGCCGCTTTCGAATAATTGATTGCCTCTCGACTGCGCGTTTGTCGGCGATCTGGCGTTTCTGATATGACAATCTGATATTTTTATGTAGTTGACTTCATTTCTAGTGGCCACATTTCTTTGTTGTTAGGATGTTGACGCATGACCGTCGTTGTGGGTTGTAGCAACTTAAGTGTTGCGCTGCTAAACACGCGGATGAAGGTCAATTTTCCGGCATGGAGGAAGGAAGAAGTTGGGAGGGATCATTGAGCAGTGCGATAGAAAAGAAAGAAAAAGAAAGAAAGAATAAAAAAATGAAAAAAGAAAGGACGACACAAAAAAGGAAGCAAGAAAGAGACAAAAAAAGGAAGAAAGAAAGAAAGAAAGAAAGAAAGAAAGAAAGAAAGAAGAAAGAAAGAAAGAAAGAAAGAAAGAAAGAACGAGACAAAGAGAGAAAGGAAGAATGAAAGGAAAAAAGAAATAAAAAAAGTTCGGCAGATCCCACGTACCGTGGGAGTCGATGTTATGCGAAGCATGCGGCGGGTAGGTGACAGTGGCGTAACTTTTTTTACTGAGCGACACGTTACAAAATTACGCTAAAGATTTGTATAAATTTTATACGCACACATATATTGGTTGAAGAGCCGCATATGTGTTTATAACCAGTTGTTTACGGTTGGGTAACGCTGCCAATGGCAACGTGGGTATTACCAACGCCAGAAGCGGTAAGCTGATATGTAGTGCTTATACGTGTCCCGAGGATGCACGCACGTTTCACGAACCTGTGTGCATATGTGCAAGAAGTCCTTGACAGTTCTTGAACAAGGGCATCATCACCGTGATCAGTGAGCACCAGCAGCTGGTCATGACTTGTTACAGGCATAGAGTTTCCTACAATACTTACTAGAGGGAACTCTGGCGCTAGTGTCTATGGGAGCTGCAATTCATCGCGCTTCAGCCAGCATGGGAATCATGGGTAGTACACGGATTTGTCTAAACTTCGTTCTTTTGGCTCCGTTTGGCTCCGCGTCGCCTGCATCCGCTTTGTCGCAAAACGAAGTTCAGCAAAAATCAGCAGTTTCACTTTACCACTTTAACTTCTTTAGGCACACCGTTTCAAATCTGGTCACGAAGTTCACAACGATCCATTCTTTTATCCGAAAGAAAACCAAATCATAGCAATAAACAAAGCCACAAGTGCGTTCGAAGCCCACAAGCACGAAGACTAGGCAAATCCGTGTACTACCCATCATTCCCATGGTGGCTGAACGATCGCAGCGCCAGAGTTCCCTCTAGGTCATTTTAGGAAACTCTATGGTTACAGGATCCGGTCGTGATCGTGGTGACGAGGGGTCCATGTGTAGTGAAGTATGTGGTATAGTATAGCTGTTGGAATTCGTGGATGCCTCGGTCATTTCGTCAACGCAGTGTCTGTCGACAGAGCCGGCGACATGTCGGAACCTGAAGCCACCCTTCGCGTTGGTGAGGTATAGGCCGTCGAGGCTTGTAGGCCTGGATAGTGCTACGTAGACCAACATCAGTGGGTGGTGTTTGTCGTATTCGTGGACTAACTGGGCGTATGCGCCCTATAAAGCCGAGTCTACAAAGCGTCTGTCAGTCAATCTGGCATCATCCTCAGTCAGCATGAGGCCATCGCCCAGCCTCGTAAGAAATGAAGAGGACACTGTGTCGTTCTGGTGGACGAAGTGCACTTTACCGTGCGGTGATGTGGATATCATATGTAACTTTCCTTAATATATTCCTCCGGGATCGAGCAATGCTTCAATATAGCTTGCTGAATCATAGGAATACAAACGTAATGTTTATTAGACTGCTATGAAAGCGGAGCCAACACTGGAACTACAGACGTTAATCTGATATGGCGCCTTTATCGTAGGAGTACACATCGTAGGAGTATCATGTAGTGTTTATTGCTTTCTTGTGAAGTTACATACACAGCCACAATTGACGTTGCACCGGTATTACGCCTGTGTAGGCTGTTTTTCCAAACCAGTTTATAGACCTGGCATGGCTCAGTGGTACAATACCTGATTGCCACGCAGAATGCTTGGGTTCGATTCCTGCTGAGATCCTAATTTTCATTCTTTCCATTCGTTGAGTCAACGCTGCCAATGTTCGTTTTCCTGAACGCTGTAGCATTTCAGTTACCAATGTCTGTTGTCGCCGTTCCTGGGTAGATATAAACTGTCAATCACCTGTGGCGCATACCCGTACACCGCGGCCCGTCGTAAACGGGTATGTGCCACACGTGTCTAGTGGAAAGGGTTTGACGACGTACGCGACAGGATTTTAACGTTATTCATATCATGACCCGGCAATCATATTCGTCAAATCCTCTCACTCTCCCATGCAAATTTCGGTCTACACGAAGTTACGGAGGGGATCATGAGAACACCCAGACGTAGGCGGCTAGATAGATAGATAGATAGATAGATAGATAGATAGATACGTAGATAGAAACGCTCAAAGTGCCAGAGGTTCGCTAAGAAATGCTTCGCATTTAAAAGGAAGAAAGGGAAAAGACCGGAAGAAAGAATGCAACAAAGAAACAGAGAAGAAAGAAAGGAAAAAGAAAGGAAGAGAGAAAGGAAAAAAGAAAAGA
Source organism: Rhipicephalus sanguineus (assembly GCF_013339695.2). NCBI lineage: Eukaryota > Metazoa > Arthropoda > Arachnida > Ixodida > Ixodidae > Rhipicephalus > Rhipicephalus sanguineus. Next base: position 116,446,091 of record NC_051182.1, on the reverse strand, counting down.
AGGAAGAGACAAAGAAAGCAAAAAACAAAGGAAGAAAGAAAGGCACAAAGAAAGGAAAAAATAAAGAGAGAAAGGAGAAAAGAAAGAAAGAAAGAAGGAAAGAAAGAAAGAAAGAAAGAAAGAAAGAAAGATAACGCCGTCAGGCACGCACACACGAAGCTTCACTTGTCCCCATTTTCGCTTAAGCAGAAGGACTCCTGAATTTTTAGAGACGTGGCGCAAGTATATATTTTGAGTAGCCCCAATACCCATAGTGGCTCTCAGCCTTTTTCCCGACTTCTCATCGACTTGCGAAAATAAAAGCAAGGTTCTATGTCGAGAGCTGTGTCAACCCTTTCAATGCTTCTTGGCCAGAGGACGCGACCCCTATCTCGCCCTTTCAGTTAGGGGTGAATGGGGGACGTGCTAAATGAGAGAAGCTGCACTGGGCGACTAATATGGCGCCGCTCAAAACTCATTGCGGCCGAGATGAAAATTGTATGTGACAGGCGCTCTCCTTGAAATGAGAAGGGCGACCGTCATTCCCTTTTTCTAAGACATCTCTTGCGAGCACTACAGCTGGGTTGAACGGGCAGACGTTAATGGAAGTCTCTGGGCGGGGGACCGTCTCTTGAGAAAATGAATGTCCGGCGACCATCGCACAGGCCTCAACTTCCAAGCGACTCCCCTCTCCCTCTCTTCTTCGTTCACTCAAGCACACACTCTCGTGAGCCTAACTTCCAGAGGTTTTCAGCTGTCAACGTCCGATGTTGGAAAGTCAAAATTTTATGAAAGCCCCGTCGAAAGCCGTAAAGGAAAGCTGTTCAAACGCTTGCAAAGTGTGTTTACAAATGAGATGGTCTCCCTAGCCCAAGATGTAAAGAAGAAAAGAAACTTGGAGGACGTTTGAGCTTCTCCTTCAAGAGTTGAAGGCGTAATGGCGTTTAATAGTACAAAGCTGCAAGAGCGACAGCGTAAGCGGGCCGCGTGCGCATCGCCTTCTCGATTGCTAGCCGGACTTCGGCTCTCGGTGCATGCCTCAACCGTGCCGTAACGAAACAAACGACTGTGCGCATAACATTGGCCGTTTCAAACTATCCTGGAATGTCGACTGCGAGTACAGTTGTTAAGTGCCCACTGCGCCATAATTGTTCCTTTCGCGAGTTAAGAGAAGGGCCCACTACGCGCCCGTAAGGCAACACGCGAACCTACGCAGCTGCTCACTTTGTTGATGCCTGCACAGCTCATGATGATCAAATATGTCGGAACGCTTTACAATAGGTGAGCTTTTCAAACGCCCACTGGTTGCGCAATTCAAATGTTTTGACGCCTTGTGCTATTGTGCGCTTCTGCCATGCAATATTACATGCTTTAAGGAGACTCGTTCCATTACATGGCATTCATATAGTGTTTTTTTTTTCGAAGCAGTTTCGAGCAATAGCGTGGCTCTGTGGTAAAACACCTGCTTGCCACGCAGACGGCCTGCGTTCGATTCTTCTTCGACTCCGAAAATTTTCATTAGTTATTTTATTTGCATCTTTCTCGATTTTTCGGTCACGGACAAGATCATTTTTCGCTCACAACGAACGACGCCGTCTCCGACGACGACACCGGAATTTCTGCGAAACGAGCTCTTTAACTCTCTCGCGTTCATATCTGAGATAACGACACGTTCTTCTGTTTAATTAAGGTCGCAAAGGGCAGCAAAACTGAAACGCGTCGTCGTGAAGGATCAATCTGCGGTTTATTTTTAATAAAAATTTTTCTTCCGAGAGACCAAACGATTGTTTTCTTTGTTTTCACTAAACAAGTGAACGGTATGGGCGTTGCACAAGACTGCGCTGTCGGGTGGTGCAAAGTAGTGAACTGTATGAGCCCTGCGAAGTTGTCGATAATTTTTGGTGCTCATTTCCTGTCAAGATAAGTTCCAAGTATACACACAATTAGTCTCATTTCATGAGTTGACAAAGCAAGGACATTGTAGAGAGGCGCTTCGCAAAGGCAGTAAAATTATTCTGCTCCCACAGAAATGACGAGGATTTGAAAAGGCGCACCGGGGAATGCCATTAAGTCAAGATTTTACAACCTTAAGTTCTCTTATATGCATATACGTGTGCTAGCATTGCTGTGCTTTGGCCTAACGGGTATATGACAGTGTTGGCCTTAAGCAGAATTTAGAGGAGGAAGTACGATGCTGACTGCAGGCCGATCTTGCCTTGCGAAGTATGCGGACAATTTCCCTGCCCTGGCAACTCCTCTCAGAATCTTGGGAAACTTGGACATTCATTAAAAGAGCGTTGGTGCTGTGTACACAAGCCTGTGGCTTGTGAACGCTCCACACACGTGTGAGGCATTCCACAACACGCTAGGCCGAGAACGTCGGCACCTACAGAACGCATTCTTGCTTCGTACCCCTTAGAAAGAACAACACTTCAGCTGCAGTCGAGAGAACTCCCTTCTGAATGTCTAATGTCCACACGAAAAGATTTTTTATTCTGGCGTGTGAAGGTCTAAACGCTGAAGCATGTCGAAGAAACTTTTTCGATCGGTAATAAGTCCGTTAGAGTTAAATCAATAATGGTAATTGCTAGTACATCGTGGTGAGCCCTACAAGTCAGATATAATCCAACCAGCCTCGTTCTCATGCTGAAAATTATACATATTCAGTCGTTGTAACGGACACGGGATTCTGCTCTTAGTGATACGTTTTTAAAGAAGTTGTTGGAAATTTCGCTTGTGAAGCAGCGTAAAGAAATCATAAAGTATTTCAAAGATGCTCTGTCATCTTAGAAACACTTGATTATTTTTAGAAATATTACCTCCGTTTCATTCGTAGATATTGACACCTAGCACAGAATATAATAATCGGGATTTCTTGATATCTTTCGGTTTTTCAATATTTTAATACAAAAATACTGCAATTTTGACGTCGGTGGGACGTGATGGACTTGTCAAGGTCTCCCACGTATCTATTGTCTCGTTTAGGGAGCGAAAACGTTCAGCACAGTGCTTGTTACAATGAATGTAATGTACTCCCTATCTTTTGAAACGTGATATATATTATCACCGCTAGCAATATTAAAAAGCTTGACGCCTCAGCATACTCATTCTGGAATGAGAAGGAAGACTCAACACACGTGTTTCATTTATACAGCTTTTAAGTACGAGGTTCTGTTCATTGTAGAACTATGTCATGTGACAGTGCACAGCTTTCGCGTAACAATGTAATTTAACTTCGCATTTTATGAAATAAGCAACTCCGCACAGAATAGTGGTAGTGAGGACTTCACTGTGAAGTAATGTTTACGAAACTAAGAAATCTAGTTTTTATTCGAGTGATTTGCCGCAATGTATTTGTATAAAATTCGCATGAAGGCGCTGAATAAATTGACGCCATTTTTTGCGAAGTACAGTGGCAATGAACGAAAGACTGCTGTCTGTTATCAGCGGGTAAAGTCACCTGAGAAATACGGTTTTAGCTTGACCACCTCGAGGAAGCTGCGTATACTATACACAAAATTTGTATTCATAACGTAAGCAAAATGTAATCATTCACTGCTACACAACAAACTAATATCTACCAGAAACTTTTGCGCTCAGTGCAAGTAGGGGTAATCTCTGTAATGATCAGGCGGGAAACGCCGCACTTCAGTCTCATCTCGCTAGAGGAAATTACATTAGCGCGTGATAGTTCCTTCATGAGCATTCAGATTTGCTCGCATTCGCTTCGAGACCCACGCCTTTTTTTTTCTTTTTACTTTCCTGCACGCTGCAGCGAACACGTGACGACAATGCCACATTCGTTGATGGGAGTCGCCAAGTTACCAACCCCACCTACTCGCGGTGCCGCGGGCAAAATGAAGAGGCAATCTCGACGGTATACCTTAGCTGAGCCCCGTAGGTGGCAAGCGAATCGACAAAAGTGGCACCCGGGGAACACTTACTTCGCAGCGACTCCGTTGGCACCGCGGCGACTGCATTTAGAAACGGAGCTATACGGCAAACAGCGCGGGAAGCGGTAGATACATTAGTACCTGAGGCCAATAGAGCGCAGTTGGCCCACCGAGAATTCTTGGGCGCGACTTCATTTAGGTGAGTGGCGTCGCGCATTGTGCGCTTTTTGCACTGCAGGAGAAGACCCCGCGGCTACGCCTCTTTTGTTGGGGTAAAGAAGCAAGAAGAGGTTGGCCCACGTGTGCGAGTCCACTTACGTGCAGCCGCATTTGCGTACGTGCACTCCAAAGATTATCACCGTTTTCGTTCGCGGTGTGCCTTTGTTGACTATGCGATATGAGATTAGAAAAATGCGTCATACAGAAAAGAGCCTTTGCTCAAACAGTTTCGTAGCACTTGGAGGGGTTTCGTAGATTCATTTGTATATATAATTGTATATTCGTAAAAGATAGAAGTTTTGAAGCATAATCTAGCAAAAAAAAAGTACTCCTAATGTTAAAGGAATCTCGACTTTACATGTTGAAGACATAATCTAGAAGAAAAAGAAGATGTCTAAACTGTAGTTTTATTGTTGTTGTTCTTGCTTAGTGATGCACACTTTCGTGCTACTGGCACCCTATCACTTACACTAATACATTTGCACTTAAGCACGCTCTTCAATTTTCAAGAAGCTTTTGTTACGTAAGTGCTCTCATTATTGCTTGGTTGTTTTGGCTAATATGTCCCGCATTAGGATCGGTTCAAACTTCCTGCTACAATGAATAATTTTGGCGCCGCATTATTTTTCTGAATGTAAGCTCGTTTCACTAGGTCTACAGTTTCCAAGCGTCAAGTGCAAATGCAATAGCTCTTGCCGTGCCTACGGAAACGTTGTGTATGCCTTCTAATAATTCCATACGTTATGCGTAAGTTTTTATGTAAATTTAATAAAATTTATAGGGGACCCACCCAATATACTCTGCAAAGTTATGAAGGGTGATTCCACGAGAGATCGAACATGCCTGTCCGGTCGCAATTTTTGTTTTGCCTGGGTTTTTTATATGTTATGTGGGCACATTCAAAGTGCACGGAACTGAAAATTTTATTTCCAAGAAACGCTCCCAGCGCACCCAAAAAATATTTGAAGGTGGCGGCGCATGCCTCCTGTTTTTGCTCACTGCATTGTTTTCGGATTTCACGGCCGAATTTAGCGCGAACTATAAATGATGTGTCGAAAATTTATTTTGCTGGTTTTAATACGCACTACTGTGAATTACATCCATGCCTTTTTTATGCCGTCCTCATTAAGAAGAAAATGTGAAAAAATGGCAAACACGGCCGAAATCAAAAAAGGGTCCTAAGTTTGAGGCACCTTGGCGCCTTTACTATTTCAAACAGAAACTTGAAAACAGTGTCAACTATAGAAAAGAGCCTTTGCAACATTTATACAGAAGATAATTTTCCTACGGGCAACGCAAAAAAAGAAAAAAAATAGTTAAAGAAGCGAGTTTTTTCAAAAAAGTACATTTTTAAAAAATAAAATAAAAAAAAACTCCGGTCTCAATTTTGACGGCAATTTTTCATCGAAGAGCGCTTATGTCAATGAACATACGGTTTTAATATCATATGTCCTCATTTGCTTTGTTTACGAGATATAACTGGCCAAAGTGACCCTTGCTGTGAGTGCTCACTTCAGGGCGACTGATGGTTGTTAATAGCTTGCATTGTGCGTAAATCGCAGTTTTAATTATTCTGCTGCAGCAAAACCTTGCTCTGGTGGCTTTTCGTCAAGAAAAATGTGTTCTCAGCTTTTATTTGGTTCTACCGTGTGCGAAAGTGGGCTGCTGCCGCCCTCTAAAGGGTGATTCCACGAGAGATCGAACATGCCTGTCCGGTCGATATTTTTGTTTTGCCTGGGTTTTTTATATGTTATGTGGGCACATTCAAAGTGCACGGAACCCAAAATTTTATTTCCAAGAAATGCTCCCAGCGTGCCAAAAAAGTATTTGAAGGTGGCGGCGCGGACCTCCTGTTTTTGTTCACTGCAATGTTTTGGGATTTCACGGCCGAATTTAACGCGAGCTATAAACGATGTGTCGAAAATTTTCTTGTTGGTTTTAATACACATTACTGTGAATTACATCCATGCTTTTTTCCAAGTATTTCAAGGAGCCTTTGCAACATTTATGCGGAAGATCGTTTTCCTACAGGCAGCGCGAAATAAGAAGAAAATAGTTAAAGAAGCAAGTTTTTTTTCAAAAAAGTACATTTTCGAAAAATAAAACAACACAGGCCTCAATTTTGACATTTTTTTGTCGAAGAGCGCTTATGTCAGTGAAAACACCATGTTAATATGTATGTCCTCATTTGCTTTGTTCACGAGATTTAACGGGCCATAATTACCCTTCCTGTGTGTCCTCACTTCAGTGCAATCGATAGTTGTCATCAGCTTGCAGTGCACTTAAATCTAGTTTTAATTATTTTCCTGCAGTAAAACCTTGCTCTGGTGTTTTGTCGTCAAGAAAAATGCATTCTCAAACTTTAATTATGTCTAGCGTGTGTGGGGATGGGCTTCTGCAGCTCTCTAAAGGCTTAAAGTTTGCAGCTTACAACCTCAACTTACCCGCCAGTATTCGTTAATCAGAAGCACGCGAGACACCGCGAACACATGGTTTAGGTCACTTTGTCAAACCTCTCCTTGCACACAGAATAAAGCATCTGTATGCAGCGAAGGCCAACTTAATCTGTAACTAAATGCCACAATCGGCAGGCGCGCTGTTATGCAGTTGTTTTCTCACTGCCTGCTTGCTTCCCTTCCATTACATGCATTGTACGCTCTAACCATCTTCCCCATTCGACGCACATTGTGCCTAAACAACATTTGTAAAAAAGTTAGCTCAATGATTTCCGAGCCGTTTATTTCACTTCCCGCAATCACTTGTTTTCGGCGTCGCAGATAACGTCTTCCTATATCATCTCGACCTTTACCTCAGCGTTTCAGCAGCCAGAAAACGTGCGGTGCGGCATGATTAAGCCATGAGTGGCCGAAGCTTCCCAATTGATGATGTTTTGTTGCTACTTTACTTAAGTGCTTTCACACGTCGAGGACAGCAAAGGTCATTGGTGGCACCAGACGGGCATTACCCTTAGTTTTGACAATGAGTGCGGCCTACAAATTAAATATTACAGCCCAAAGCGCTTAGACACCCTTAGTCATAAAATATTCAACCGTAAGCAGTTCTGGAAAGGCGTTCATGACAGCTGCGCAGATGTGAGATAATTTGTGCGGCGCCGTTCAGTATAAACGCTTCGGCTTGCTCTAGGTCTAGCTGTTCACTACACGCGATGCGCGCGGCCCATGGCTACGTCCGATTGTTCTGTGCCGATTATTTACGCGTTCACAAAAAGAAGATTGCTGAGGAAAACGTTTTCGATGCGCAAATTTTTTTTCTTTGCTCTTTTTGTTGTTGCCTACCTCCAGAAGCTACTGTCATAGGCTGAGGATCTTCGCGACACCTGCGAGGTCTGCTTGCATTGCTTTAGGCTCCTCAAGGAAAACCTGTCTACATCTAACCGCGATGAGGTAGACCAGGCATTCCTTCAGGAAGAAGAAGCGGTTGATATCTTGAACAGGCGCGCCCATCTTTCCTCTGATGATTGTAGGCGAGGTTGTAGGCTGCAAACTGTTTACACGTGAGCCATTTAGAGGGCGGCAGCAGCCCACTTTTGCACACGCTAGACACAAATAAAATCTGAGAACACATTTTTCTTGACTAAAAGCCACCAGAGCAAGGTTTTGCTGCAGCAGAATAAATAAAACTGCGATTTACGCACAATGCAAGCTATTAACAACGATCAGTCGCACTGAAGTGAGCACTCACAGCAAGGGTCACTTTGGCCAGTTATATCTCGTAAACAAAGCAAATGAGGACATATGATATTAAAACCGTGTGTTCATTGACATAAGCGCTCTTCGATAAAAAATTGCCGTCAAAATTGAGACCGGAGTTTTTTTTATTTTATTTTTTGAAAATGTACTTTTTTGAAAAAACTCGCTTCTTTAACAATTTTTTTCTTTTTTTGCGCTGACCGTAGGAAAATGATCTTCCGTATAAATGTTGAAAAGGCTCTTTTCTATATTTGACACTGTTTTCAAGTTTCTGTTCCAAATAGTAAAGGCGCCAAGGCGCCTCAAACTTAGGACCTATTTTTGATTTCGGCCGTGTTTGCCATTTTTTCACATTTTCTTCTTTTTGAGGAAGGCATAAAAAAAGCATGGATGTAATTCACAGTAATGCGTATTAAAAACAGCAAACGAAATTTTCGACACATCATTTATAGTTCGCGCTAAATTCGGCCGTGAAATCCGAAAACAATGCAGTGAGCAAAAACAGGAGGCATGCGCCGCCACCTTCAAATATTTTTTTGGCGCGCTGGGAGCGTTTCTAGGAAATAAAATTTTCAGTTCCGTGCACTTTGAATGTGCCCACACAACATATAAAAAACCCAGGCAAAACAAAAAATGCGACCGGACAGGTATGTTCGATCTCTCGTGGAATCACCCTGAAGGGAATCAGAATTACATGTATTGAGAGATATACGGACAGAGATATGTATGGCAGATACTTATCTTTGGCTAAAAGCTAGTGAGAAGATATCGCCAGTCCTCCTTAGAAGGACACCCGGGGCTCTCGCGCAGTGCAGGACACTGCCACAGCATGTGTTGTAAAGTACATCGCGCGCAACCTCCGCTCTACAGTGCAAAACTTGGCTGCGCCCGAGCGTGCTGAGACAGCCATGGGGCGTCCTAAGAAAGTGGGTACTCCCGAGGATCAAGCCGCGCATCTCGAAGCTAGACGTGTCGGTCGACGGGGAGTAGGAGCGGCGATGGGCCCGTGCTTCGCTGTGCCGAGCTTTGCCCGACTTTGTACAAACATCTTTTATTTTTATTTTCGCACAGTTTCAACCTCAGTAAATGTATGAACCAACTAGCCTGCAAGAATTACCTGCGTTTTGATGTCAAACTCAACTGCTGAACGGGACACAAACAAAGAATTGAGACAGACGAGCGCAGTTTGACAAAGATGAACCCGTGCAAACTCGCCGAGCTGTCAACGCTATTTCCGTGTCTTTTTGCGGCAAGTTCCACATCTACCCATCTCGTTGTCCTTTTTTGTTCAGGATTCGCTTTCGTGAAGACCCGCGACGTCCGGCAACAGTCCCGTGCGTAGTTGTAGTCTTCTATCGAAAAATAAAAATGTAAACAGATTCGTTGCTACCCGAAGGAACGTCCTTTTCTACCTGCATTAACCGAAATGAAAGGGCTGATATTGCTGGTACGGAACAATGTCACACGGTTACCCACATTTCCAGGCGCAGTTAGACGAAACGTTTCGTTCCGCCTTATTTTCTTTTGCTGTTTCTTTCTTTTCTCTGGTGTAGTGAAAAGAGCTGTAGACTAAAAGAACAAGATGTATAGGGCATCAAATGAGCTCAAGGTCTGGGCGTAGCTCTCGCGAAACTAAAAAGGAGAAGCTCGCGGAGATGTGAGACAATCGAAGGATCGTAGCCCTGGGACTCTTGTTGGTCTTCCAGCTCTGACAACAACATACTTCCGTCTTGTTACAAGTGGGAACATTCGAAAGGAACGAGGCAACGAGCCCGTCGAAGAGGCAAATTCTTTTTCTTTATTTATCGCAAGCTGTTGCCAAAACGGTGACGCGAACGATTGGGCGTAGTATTTTCTTTAGCGGCTTTTTGAATGTGTATTGGTAAATTGTGTCAAATACGTTTGTTGTGCACTAAGGGTATTGTGTTAAGATAAAACGTGTGCTGGGAGCATGTCGGTAGGCTACACACACATACACACACGTAATATTATACATATCTATCTATTATCTATCTATCTATATATATATATATATATATATATATATATATATATATATATATATATATATATATATATATATATATATATATATATATTCACATGGTCGTGACGTCGACGAATACAGCAGTCGGCGTTTTCCAGATGAAACTGTTGATTTGGCCGAACTTGTGGCCGGGAAATGAGAACTCGAACTACAGCAATACACGCTGTACACTGGTAGCGGCGAACAGGGCGTCATCCGTCGATAAACTGACAAGCGGTGAAGGGCATCGGCATTTATACACGTGCCGTCGAATATTCCAGCGTTATCGCGGGTTGTCGCGCAAGTTCTAGAATAAGCTCGTGTGTTCGCGTCTTGCGCGCAATCTTAAGAAAACGATCTACAATAATCGCGACGCTACTCGAACAATGTGGTGCTGTTTGCGCTGACCGTTGCTGACAGTCTTTCTGGGCGAAAACCAAATACAGCAAAAGTGGTAATAAGAAACCCACGCGGAAATATATATAAGCTAAAGTACACACCCGTTTGCCTGCCGCAAAGTTTGTCGATCGCGTACCCGACTGTTCTAACCGGCTCCGGACAATACCGTAATTGTCCGACAACCAGAACCGCAACATCTGCGTCTGTAGTTCAGCCAGGCAGTGGCGGCTGTTCCGTATCAATATGAACAGAAATTATTATGCAAGCGCCTGTATGCACACTCATGTACATATGCGGCAAACTCTTTTGTTAAGCCCGCTTATAGGCGTTATAGTTGTAGCACGGTCTTTTCGACAAGAACTAGTTCGACTGGAAAGTTTCTGCAGAGATTTGCATTTGGGTTTGTCTTAACGCTCGCGTCTCTGTATGTTTCTGCATAAAATCTGCATGCGTAATCAAGTCAAACCCGTTATATCTGAAACCCTTGTTTACCTTGCTTACCCCGCGTTGCGCATTGAATGCTGTTGCCTCCCTAACATTCTGCGTCGAGGTTTACTCCATAACCCGATTCACTAGGTTTCAGTCACTGTCTGCCCAAAACTGTTCAATAAATCTACATATCGACCTAACAAGGAATCGATACAACTCGGTTAGTCCTGCGTTACAGGCATGAAACGTACGTCATAACTAAATTCCGCTCTAAGTGAAGTTAGGATCTTTCGGGGGCCCCACCTCCAGCGGCGCGATGTCCGTTCTAAACGAACAGAGCATGGCTCGCACAACAATTGCTCTGGTCGGAATCGATAGCCGCATCTGAGGCGGCGGTGACGACGCGATCAATGTTTCGCTGGCGGGCGCGAACAAAGCTATCTGTCGAACACCGAGACAAACGTTAGGAGTATGCACTGCGACAGTATGTATAGATCAGGGTTGCTTCAAGCAGGTCCCGTCGTGTTTACTTACGGGGTAATATCTTGCTCACCTTTGTCGGGTTTCCAGAACGATAGGAGTGACAAAAAACGACAGCAAGAATGGTTGATACGCATTCAGAGTATAGCTCTGAGCCTGTCGGGAAACACTTCGATATGACGTTGTCCTACCCGTCATCCTACAGTATTTACTGCTGCCATCGTGTATGCGCTTGTCATCGTTGTTTTAGCTGTTGTTTTCGCGTCAGCCGCTACTGTGATACGCAGTGCTGTAACAAACAAAGACTTGTTGCATGTGTGTGGTAACTCAGACAGACTCATTTCGCTCTGTTTATTGTCTCGCAGCAGTAGCGTTTACGTGTATAGACACATGATGTTTAACGCTCCGCGGGTTGAAGCGCACACCAAACTTTTTGAACAGCCTTAAAGGTACACGAAAAATGAACAGCATGTAGCGCAGGAAGGCTAGTAGTGCTTGTAAAGCCTTCTTCTGCGACGTTATGTCCGGACGATGGCGTAGTAGTCTTTCTTCTGATAGAGGTTGGTCGTCCAGCTCTACTGGTCTGTCAGAACGCCTATGAGCGGAACGCTCTCGTGTGTGTGTGTGACTGTGATTGTTTTTTTCTCTCTCTTTCGCTTTCAACCCCCTATTCCCCAACCCCATTGCAGGGTAGCATACCGGATACAAATTTCTGATTAACCTCCCTGCCTTCCTCTGCCCTTTTTCTCTCTACAGAGGGAAAAAAAACGAATAATGAACGGATGAGTAGGGCGACACTGATAATAATAATTGTTCGGGTTTTACGTTCCAAAACTACGATCTGACTATGAAGGTTGCCACAGGGCTCCGGAAATTTCGACCACCTGTGGTTCTTTAACGGGCACCTAAATCTTCGTACACGGTCCTCAAGCATTTTCGCCTCTATTTAAAATGCGCACGTGTGCCCGGGATTCTGATCCCGTGAGCTTCGGATCAGCAGTCGAGCACCCTCACCACTAGACCACCGTTGCGGGGGAGGCGACTCAGAGAACCGCTACTCTCAACTTCGGATTATTTAGGAAAGCAAGATATAAGTAGTGAAAAACGGCGAGGCTACACAATAAAATGAAGTACCACCTTTCCCAAACACTCATGTTAATCATCCATATCGGTGTTGGTTATACAAGATTTTCAATTTGTTTCAAAAAATGGGCGATAAAATAAATCTCTCGGAATAAGCTGGGTCGTCTACGCGGTTCATAAAGCTTTTTTTTAAAGGTGAGTTTATATCTTTAATAGAAAGGGGGATAGACAGAGTCAGCTAACAAGGTGGTAGCGGCAGTAGGTTGCACGAGGGTTGCATGAAACAGCTCAGATCTATTGTACGTCAGTGCCGCCCTTTAACGCTCCCTTAAGGCATTCCTAAGCCGCACGAGGCGCTCACAGCTGACGCGTACGTTCACCCACGGCATCAATAATACCCGGATGCTTACTTGTACCCAGTCACCAACAACATTTCTTTTTTTTTTTTTACAGCCTTCATAGCAAAGAAGCTAGCCGGTCGAGAAACGAGAACGTTTGAATGCCGTAACAGTTCATTCTTTATCAAATTAGCACCTGTATGTGCCAATAGTGTAGTTTCTTTTGGATTGAGACTGGAAACTTGTCGTTTATAATCTGGGACGAGGTAGCATACGTGAGTAATGGAAACGTAATTAATTAATTAATTAATAATTAGTTGGTTAATTAATTACTCAATTGTTGTCCGAATGGGACGGTAAAATTGTAAGGACATATGAACAGGAAACGTGCCGTTTATAATTTCACATGGGCTTATAATTGTTCTGTTGTATCCGGACAAGAAAGAATGAATCAATGAATCAATCCACCAACTTTATATTGCTGCCATATGCCAGCTCGTTCCGGAAAGAGATCACTATGTTTTATCTAACATCCTTCTAAAAGCGGAGGACGCGGCCTTCAGTACAATCTACGGTGGCGCAGTACAATATGTGAAATCGTAATACAAAACTAGGGGTGTGCGAATATCAAATTTTTCGAATACGAATCGAATACGAATATCCAACTTCGAATATCGAATCGAATATCGAATATCAAAGGAAAAATGCCTCCACAGTAACAATATTTTATTTAACACGTAGCTATTTGAAAAAAAGAACATTAACAGCCTGACTGGCAACACAACATACACTGCTATCTTCAGAACACAATGTCCAGGCTAGCACAATGCACATCACAACACAAGCAAATATGACGGCACAATGAAAGTAATGACTAGATGTTATCATGAAGAAATATGAGTTGCTCCACATGATCAGGCAGCAGGCGCTTCCTTCTAACAGAGACAACCCCCCCCCCCCCCTCTGCCACTGAAAAGGCACGCTCGCTTGGAACAGAAGTGGCTGGTATAGGGAGGTACATGGGGCAAAGCTTTGCCAGACTGGGGTATCTGATTTTGCCTACAGTCCGCCACCAGTCACATGGGTGACTGTCTTTCTCCAGAAGTGGTCCCGCATAGTGAACGAGTGGTAGTGCGGCACGTTACGGCCGCATAATATTGAAAATGTACGGTTACATGATCGCCAACAGCGCTGCACGTCGGAGATGCACCAGCAATAAATCATACGTATTGGCGCGCTCGTCGCAGGCAGATATCGGGCCTCCGCGTACTTACGATGTTTATCGCTCCTCTCGGCAACGTTTTTAGCTATACAAACGCATCAGAAATGTGGAAGACGAGTTATTTTATGCATAATAATCGAATCGCATATTCGAATTTTTCGAATATTCGAAGTTATTGAATATTCGAAACTTTTCGAATACACGATTTTCGAATCGAATACGAATATTTCGAATGTAATATTCGACGAATATTCGAAACTTTCGAATATTCGCACACCCCTATACAAAACTAATAACAGGAAGTGTCATTTTGATAGCTAGGAGGAATGTCATTGCAACATACCCGTTGAATTGCCACGCCTAATCCTTAAATACGCCGCTCACAAAAGGCTATGGCTCTTTTCAATGTGTGTACGTGAGAACGTGTAGCCTGATGCGCACTAATCCGTACTAAGCTTCCTCGTCAATGCGGCCCACGCGTTCAAAGTTGACGCGAGTGTGCCAGTTCCGGCATAGAGTCTTTGTAATGTAAGCCGAGATAAGAAGCCCGTCCCTCGCAAAGAAGCAGCAACTTCAACAAGAAGCTTTCACGGGATTCTTTGCGAAGACATCTTCCGAATAAAAAAGATATCCTGTACACTGTCTCCCGAATCTTGTTAAAGATTACAACGCAAAGCCGCCAGGCATGGAACGAACACAAATAAGGAAAGTGAGGAGCTTGGTGAACTCTTCTGTTACACGTGGACATTTTGCTTGAGTGAATATTTTTGTTTTGTAATGTTTCTGTTTCGTGAACCTCTGTTTGTATTGTGGTGCTGAGACTAAGTGCGTGAATGTTTCGTCCACGTGCTTATTTTACAGTTTTGTGATTGTCTTTAAGACGATATGTATTACGTAAGATAGGAAAGGAGCAGCCAGCGTCACACATAGGCACCAACCTCTCATTTTACATACATTTCATAACAAAAAAAGAATCGGGAGCCCTAGGCCTACCGGGAAAATGGGGGCAATCGAAGCGTTTCGTCTGCGTGCCTGAAGCACTAGTATTCTTTCTTTCTTTCTTTCTTTCTTTCTTTCTTTCTTTCTTTCTTTCTTTCTTTCTTTCTTTCTTTCTTTCTTTCTTTCTTTCTTTCTTTCTTTCCATCCTTCTTCCTTTCTTTCTTTCTTTTCCTTTTTTTCTTTGTTTCTTCCTTTCCTTCTGTCTTTCCTTTTTTCTATCTTTCTTTCTTTCTTTTTTTTCTGTCCCACTGCACAATCCGCCATTTTCGTTTTCCTGTACTGCCCTAGGCCGTTTTGGTCTGCCCCGTACATTGACCGTTCTATTTACCTAAGAAGGAGGGGGGCGCAAAATCTGCCCTATACATTGACTTAGTAGGGTAGGGGGGGGGGGCGCCGCGACGAACCTTCGCCCCCTCTGATGGGGAACCCTGCGCACGCTTATGCCGCCACCGACATCTGCGAGTCATAACAATATCCGGTCGAAAACATGAGGAGTAAATGCCGACGTATGTAGCACGTATTACAGCAGGCTCAGTCTTAGCATTCTGCTTTGTGTTACGTGACCGATGTTTATGCGCGGGGATGGCTCTTTAGACGGTTGCACACCCGAGACAAATGACCACGTCACTTGGATGGCGTACTTGGACGCTGCCGCCTTGCGCACCCGTTCCGTTGGCCATCAAACGCAGCGCCGTTTTTCTTGCTAATAGGGCAGTTGGCGCTCCAACAAAGACAACGTAAGCCTTCAAGAGCTCGCGTCCGTGCCCTGAATTCTGACTAATTCACGCGCTGACGCCTGTCACTGAAAGCCGTCTTGAGATGGGCATCAGACACGAGGTGGAATCGCGGGCGCCTCCTCTTCGGGCGTGATTACGTAGAGACGTGGAAAGGGAAGTGTGAGCGGCTGGCCTGGTTGATTATTCATTCCGTGAACGTAGAGCGGAATCGCAGCCGTGGTCACGTCATGATTTATGAAATGACCCGACCAGCTGTCCAGTTTCCGCAATTGTACAACTCATCCTTTTCTTATGGTGCTCTGGGAAGGACTACAACCTTTCCTCTCTTTCGGAATGCGTTTCTTCATGAAAATGAAGATATATTCTGTGTTCATTGTTGATTCACATCATTCCATTGTAGACATTCAACAGAACGTTTGCGTCCCTATTACTCGACAGAAACAAGAAAATGGTATGTTCTGTGTAATAACTCGCAGAATCCCTTTAGCATTCGCCTAAGACGATCCGAAGGCGGAGGCCATTTTCTTTCAGTCAATGCATTGATGCAATACATCAGATGGTCAAAATTTCCGTAGCCATCTACTAGGACATGCTTCGTAATGACGTTGGGGTATTGACACGGAAAGCCCGAGATATTATTACTATTCCTTATCCATCTCAAGTCGGAGCATCCCGTTCTTCTGCGGGGATCCCTCTCTCCTACACCGCTGTTGCAGTTGGCCGCTACGCCATGGATGGTGTAATACGCCGAGTTTCGCTGCGGCAATGCCAGCTTGGCGCGCGCTTTCACCATCCAAGACACGAAACGCGGCCTTGGAGCACTAGCGTCAGTTCCGGCGGGAGAAGTCACGTGCTTTCCGGACACGGCTTTTGCGGACGCCTATCACGTACGCCAGCTAGCTGCGTGCCTGCTTTCACGTTGAAAACTTGGGATAAACGTTTGAAGTATTGATGATTTTTGTCAACAAAAAAAAAAAAAAAACAAAGTCGCCCCCCCCCCCGAGTTTTTTTTCTTTTTTTTTCATACACATGCATAAACGTTCCATTTTAATGCAGATTGAATAAAGTGCAGTCGTTGCGTTCCCTTTCATTGCGTCATTGCTTAAAAAAAAAGCTTCGCAACTTTGGAACCTAAGCTGACGTACAAAAGTGTTTTGCTGTGTATAACTTTCGCCGATACACCACTTTGTGTGGAACGTAAATAGAGACATTTCGCAAATTTTGAGACACATACAAAAAAGCGAATATTTTATGCGCTGTCACGTCAGAGGTTTGACAAATCACCTTCTCATCTGCATAACATTGTCACGATGAAGCTTGTCGCTGTCAGGAGTACGAATTTGTTCGCGATTCTATGCGTCTCCTGAGGCATCCTTTTTTATTCGGCGCAAAAATCGATGCCTGGATTTTTATGTACAGGCACGAGCGAGGAATGTATTTAATGTGTCGCATATGTTATCTCGATGTCACTGCAGCTTACGTTGCGCCAGACGGCAACGATATGTGGAATGAATTTTCGGTGAGCTCCGTTTAAAAGGCTGATCAAGAAAATTGTTGTAAAATATTGGTCATACTTTCCGAAGCAGCAGCTGCGACACCGAAATGTGCAATCCGAAGTCAATTAGTCTACTCTATTGCGAAGGGAAACTAGAAGTTAGTCAAAAGGTGTACTCTTTTGAGAGGTAGAACTAATAATAATAATACTAATATCTGGGGTTTAACGTTCCAAAACCACGATATGATTATGAGAGACGCCGTAGTGGAGGACTCCGGAAATTTTTACAACCTGGGGATCTTTAACGTGCACCTAAACCTAAGTACGCGGGCCTCAAACATTTTTGCTTCCATCGAAAACGCTTGAGATGTAGAACTAGAACTTCATTCTAGAAGTATACGTTATCGGGAAGTGAAACGAGAACCCTCTGCCCTCTTCCTCTCCAGTAATACGTTCTGGCACGCTAGTTGGTTCATTGCGATAAACTTTCTTAAACTGCGCGAGGAAACGAAGACACAAGTAAGGAAACATTCAGAACACCACGAGCGCTCGTGGTGTTCTGAATGTTTTCTTACTTGTGTCTTCGTCTCCTCGCGCAGTTTAGGAAAGTTTATCTCTTCCTCTGAGTAAACAATTCCCTCTGTCCCTATCTTTTTCCCTTCTGTTTAACACCGCCCCCGCAATTGGGAAGGGGGCGTACACAAGCACAATGGCGTAGCCAGGGGAACGGTTCAACCTCCCGCCCCTCTGAAACGGCACAATTTTGCATGCGTATACATAAACACACACATACAAACGCACGCACAAACATACATAAAGTATGGTTGCACCCTCTCCCCCCTTCCCGGTAAAATATTTCTCGCTATACTGTCCAAGCACAAAGGAAGCGGAGGCGCCGAATCCATCCGATGCACAGACGTTAAGCGGCCAATGTTGGCAGCATCTGGAAGAAATCCTATCTTCATATACAGGATCAGTATTCTTTCCTGCTGCTGGATAGGCCGATAAGTGGCAGTGGAAAATTTCGTAAGCGCGAGCTTGGTCGCCGTCAGCGCCGCTCACCTTCACAATTTACGCTCTTGTCGTCCTCATTATCAAAATCATAGTAGTAGTCATTTTACTACGCACACTTCTTGGGCCGCGCCGAGCTACTGAGGGACTATGGTCGAACCTAGACACTGAATGCACGTGCCTGTTCACTCACTACTGTGTACCCTATTCTTGTGAACTTTGCACAACACTTATCCATCTTTTCCTTACGCAATGAGAATAATCACCCTTGTCGTCCATACACCTTCCTGCAACCACGTCTTCTATATGACACTTAAAGTATAGAATAAAAGACTGAAACAGCCCGTCGTGACTTGCCGTTACAAGCTATAAAATAGTTCCCGTGTGTCGTATACCTACCTCGAGCTACATGCTCTAACTTGAATATGTCGAAAATAGGAATGTATGTACAACAAGCAATGACGGCACAAGCAAATCGTTTCTGCGAACATTATGGTGGATCCCTCGGGGTGGCGTAGCGCAAGAGTTCTTTCCATCGAATGTGGTCTTACGACTCCCAAAGGCAAACTCCCTCGTGTCTTTGCTACCCCGACGTAGTTTGGCGGCTTTCCTAAAGCGAGCATATAGGTTATGCCTCGCTCGTATCCAACCGCGGGCTATTCCTGGGATGTTCTTTTGGGACCATGTGTGCTCGTCTCCGCCGGCAGGATCTGAGGTTTTATGACTCTCCATCCTCCCCGCATTTGCAGCCATGCCATTTTTTTTTCCTGTTGCTTTATACTCGGCTACGTGGGGAGAGACTGCAGGTCAGGAGTATACGGACTGCTTCGTTTCCAGTTTTTTTTTGCGTATACCTTCAAAAGAATGGCCGCGTAAATAAACGGAGAGGCTCAAAAGAGCAAATAAATTTAAAAAATCCAGGTCCCATCCAATAGTGTGAAGATGGAGGCCACAGAAGCAGTGGTCAAAGCATCAGGAGCGGCTTCACGTCTTTTCGGCGCCCATTCGCGGTTTTGTGCGCATTGTCGTTCAATTGCCGCTCTTCTTCCTCCGAGTGGACGGCACGAGTGTGTCCCATAGCGAGTCCGAAGGGCAACACTTGATAAGAGCGGTACTGCGATCTCTAACAAAGAAGTACTGCGATTGCGTAGGAGTGCTTCTGCTGACTGTCACGACAGTTGTGAAAGAGGCATCGGCGGTGGCGAGAAGGTGAGGGGAACCTGTGCTACGGCAGGTTTCACACACACACACACACACACACACACACACACACACACACACACACACACACACACACACACACACACACACACACACACACACACACATATATATATATATATATATATATATATATATATATATATATATATATATATATATATATATATATATATATATATATATATATTCTAGGCGTCCTTTCGTCCGCAAATGCGTTCCGTCAGAACCCATGCATATACTGTTGCGCTGTAAAAAGCATGGGGCCAAACCAACTCGAACTGAGAGTTATCGAAGATAACAAGGCAGGGAATTTTAACCAGAGTTAGATCTATGTTTGTTATCCTGCCATAAGGGGAATGGGCGGAGGAAAGAAACATAAAAAAGAGCAGAGATGTGCAGGCGTGTAAAAATTAAGGAAGCGTGAGGAACGGTAGCCTCACAGTTTGTCTGATAGACCGCTGATCCATAAAAAAAAAATCAATAAACATATGATAGGGTGACAGTTAGGTTCGTCATTCTAAGACTCAGGCAACTGAAGCTGCGTCTATCTGTATGTAAGGACAACATTAGCCCTGCAATAACATGAAGAACTCGTTGCTGCTGCAACAACAGATTAGATCCATTAGCCATTAGTAGCCGCCATTCAGACGGAATACGGCAATAGTGGTCGATATTTACGAGTAATGAGCCATATCTTTCAAACGTTAGTAATAACTCACACACACTTACATTGTACATTAATAATGGTAATATCTGGTGGTTAGGTGCCAGAACCGCGATAAAATCATGAGGCCTCCCGTAGGGAAGGCTGCAGAAATTTCGTCCATCTGGTGTTCTATAACGTGCAATGACGTCCCTCAGTAGATGGGTCTCTATCATTTGGGATCTATCGAAATGAGACCGCCGTGGCCGGGATCGAACCCACGAATTTCGGGTCAGCAGCCGAGCGCCGTAACCATTGTATGTACAACCAAGGCGGACTACTAAGTTACTAAGTCTGCATCAGTATTATAATATAATTAGCCAGCCTTTCACAAAATTGTGGGTGTGCGGGGGAAGAGGGCCGTACGCTGTGGTATGTTTCCACATCTAGACAAAAAGCAATAAAGGTAACAACCCCGCAACTGAGAGTTCATAAAAAAGGATTCACTATTCGCTGGTGCCTGCTTAGCCACACATCGCTGGCATATTTCCGTTCGTACTAGTGTCCCTTTGATCGCTTTGTCTACTGCTGTTCTGCGCTTACTGGGGTATGGCAGAAAAAAATGCTGGTGCTTCTTATGATATCATACCAAAGTGTCAGGAAGTTTAGTGATATGCAAATACGACAAATGTCTGTTATTTCCGTTGTAAAAATTTGTAATGTTTCTCACAGAAGTTACTTTGGAAAATTGTAGCTACTGTAATATTATGTTCAATAATTTATTTAATTGTACACTTCTACTGTATAATGTTATTGTGATTGTATGCACAACAATTTATTGTGATTGTACAATTGTATTGTCTAATTTCATTGTACAGATTACTATCTGCTTTTAAATAATACTTGTTTAGGAAAGTATAACCGTGTTTTCTCCACTCACCCGGTGTCTTCCTGAATGCCTCTAAGGGATCTGTTAATAAAAAATTAATAAACAGTATAAACACACACACACACACGCACACACGCACACACACACACACACACACACACACACACACACACACACACACACACACACACACACACACACACACACACTTCTCCCCCAGACAAAATGAAAACAGATGCCAGCACAACACGAGGAATGAAACTGACGTACTGCGTTAGAGGTGAAAGACTCGGCAGACACAGTTGATCCTGCGCATCGGGATTGGGCAAATGTGACCCAATTCCCATCCGGATATTCAATGTCTCATTACGATAGATATATGGACAAAGGACCACTTAGCGTCCCGTGTGCATTCTGCGTGAGATGCCTGTTTATGGCAACTGCTGAAGGCGATGTCGGGCAATAACACGTGTAGCGCGTGGCAATACCATTTGTCACCGATGACAGCAACGCATGTATGGGCTCTGCGGTTGCTATCGTTACGTCCTAATCTTCGCAATATTTTAGGTGTGCCCTTCCGAGATGTTCTATATCTGTTCTGCGTCATGGGAGTTTCGACGAGATAAAGAAACAAAGAAGGGGTGAGGGAAGAGGTTGTATGCAGTGAGACAGGGAGTTTCCTCTAAGCTACAGCTTGTCCAGGCCTCCTGTTCAGCTCTGTGGCATAGGGCGAAAGGAATCAAAATGAGCGATGAAGAAGGATGATAAGATAGGGAGGTGCTTATTTCTCTTTGTTGTGGTTCTGGAGTATTTGATGTGGCAAAAGAACACAAATAAATCCGTGCATTCGTCAATGGTTACCTTTATCGTCCTTGATGATCTGTTCCTACTAAATTTAGTTATTTGCAATTTGTAAAAAATGACACTTTGAGAGGAAAGTTTCAATACAAATGCTAGACTGGGACGGTTCAATGAGAAAGATATTTGTCTTTGTATACATCGAGTTAGGCAAAATGTTGCCGAAAAGAAATGAACACGACCACTCCGGAGGTCGTCGTCAAATTCATAACTCTAGGGAGGCGGTTCGTAACAATATTCAGTTTTGCCAGAGGAGGCCCGATCAATAGTGCTCCGGAATAACCAGACCTGGGATACAGCCGATAAAAAATGCGCCACTGAGCGGGTGTTACTGTGTTATCTATATTCATTTTGATCAAAAATTAGATGCGAACACATTTAATGGTATAGGCTACACTGAGCGGGCTGTCTTGAAATGATGCGCGGCATTCTTAAGAAACAAGTTTGAAAAAGAGGCAAGGAAAAAAGAAACCTATGGTTTAAGAAACATTGTAGGGACAGGAAAATGCCTCCACGGGCGATGAGAATGCTCAGTGACCATATGCAGAATGACGTGTCCAATTGTTTACATAAACACATGTTTTAAATGCAAGACGACCGCGCGTAAAATTGGCCGTTTCAAAGTATCCTAGAATGCCTACTGCAAGTACAGTTGTTAAGTGCCCACTGCGCCATAATTATTCCTTTTGCGAATCAGCGAAGGGCCCACTAGCGTACGTAAGGCAACACGTGATCCTACGCAGCTGTTCACTTTGTTGATGCGCTTGCTGCTGATGATGATTACATATGTCAGAGCGCTTTGTAATGGGTGGGTCTTTGAAACACCCACTCGTGGCGCAATTCACGTGTTTTGACGCCTGGCGCGATTCTACGCTTCTGCCGCGCAATATTTTATGTGTTAAGGAGACTCCTTCTACTACATGGTATTCATATAGTCTTTTTTATACAAGCAAACTCAAGAAATAACGTGGTTCTGTGGCAGAACATTTCCTTGCCACGCAGACGGCCTGAGTTCGATTCTCACTCGAACCGGAAGATTTGTTTTATTTATTTAATTTGCATCTTTCTCGACTTTTCGGTCACGCACAAGATGATGATTTTTCGCTCACAACCAACGCCGCCGTCACCGACACCGACACCGGAATTGCTGCAAAACGTGCTCTTTAACGCTATCGCGTTAATATAGCGTGGAAGGAGAGTAAAATAACGACAGCGCGTCGCACAGTGCCAATTACGTAACTAATGGCTCCTTTAAGTTTTCCAACCGATCACAAAAGACTGAGCCGTAATTCTTCACCGTCATCAGCCACCGCATCAACAATGTGCACATAATGCCTTGCAGATGTGTAGCGGGTACCTCGCTTCTCCGCGGAATAACGAATAATGGCGTAGTGCGTGCTTCCCAACATGACAAAAAGTGGTTTATGGCGCAGTAGGTACCTTACAAGTGTACTTGTATTAGTAGCCCCAAGAGCGTTTACAAAGGGCTGTAGAAATGCCGCTCTACCAACTTTCGCTCAGACTGTTGCGCTTTCCGCGCTGGCCTGGCGTTGCTTGTAAAAAAGCAAACGTGGCTTAAGTTAAATGTTCACAAAGATTTAGGAGGGGAACAAAACGACGTGGTGAGACTAATGTTAAGCGTTGTGACAACAATGGGACCAGATTCGAAGCTAAATGGTGAATATTCTTCACTAACATATCTGAAGGAAACGTCCAAAACTGACCTAACCACAAAATTCAAAGTGCATTCCATTCTACGACTTCCATTTTTTTTTTGCGTGACATTTATCTGTGGGTTGAACTTTTGGAAAGAGATGGTGACCTTGGAGTATTGTTGCGCATAGGCACACACTCACAGAAATGAGGGAGTAAAAAGGGCGCCTTTTTGTCCCACAGCAATAATCGTCATCCAGCTTGTTTGCGTTTCCTTTCTCAAAAACTCGGTGCTGGCCACTTTCCTACCAAAAATGCTATGTCACGCCGATAGACCACATGCCGTTGGTGACCCGAAATTGCCGGGGGAGCGGCAATAATGCAAGGAAAGGAAGGCAAAATAAATTAGCATTATTGTTGTGGGACAAAAAACGTCCTTTTTACTCGATCTTTTCTGTTAGTATAGGGCAGTTTCTTGTTCAGGTAAATACCTGCAATCTAGAGAATTGACCATGTACTACTACGGTACTTGGGTTTATGTATACCTGCTCGTTCATGACGTCTCAAATCGCGTCAAGCGTCGCAGGTTTAACGCGACCTCGCGGTGGTCTCAAAGCTTCCAGTGACAACGCTATCATTTATGAACGTGTCTCCTTTTCTACGCCATAAAACAAATGTCGATTAAGCTCATACCCATCGGCTTTCAAGTTCACATAATCGCGAAGATCTGTTCCGCTTCAGGAAGGTGGCTTGTTTCTTGTTTCTTTTTGTTATTTTTTCACATTTTTGCCAGTGCGAGCCACAAGTACCGGTAGTGTACATTTGGGCGTCCGCTTTTATAAAGAGTTTACAATCCGAACCTCATTAAGTTCTTCAATATATGCGCATTTCCTTCTGAAGTGTGACCGAGAGAACATTGAATTATGAGTGGTGCACGGCAGGGTGCGACTGTCGCTTGGGATTTGACGGTGTCCATATTCGAGTAAATGCGGGTATCCACTATTCATCTATCCCAGGACCTGTGAGTGACTTGTGCTTAGGCCGGAAAAATGAAGAAAGAAACACGAGACCAGCATTATTGTTATGTCGAGGAAAAAAGAAGCTTGCATCAAAGATCTGCTGATTTCTTAGTAGATGACTTGTGTAGGTGGCAGAAATTACACGCGCCATTTACCGTGAATGGAGCATAACGGTCGTTTAGCATTTAAAAAAAGGCGAGCCATGAAGCTTAGTCGCCAGCGATTGAAGCAGTCTCATGGTATCTAGTGGTAGATGTAGTCGCAGACAACTTTTCATGTATTATGTGTAGGCTTTAGTTGCTGCTACAAAAGCGGATGTGTGCCTAAACCAAGCCATAAAATAGTCAGATCTCCGCAAAACAACGGCTCGTACTTTCCGAAAATAAGCAAGACCCAGCAACCCTCGACAAGGTTGGTTTAACCGCGCACAACCACCTCGATTTTGTTTGAATGGCTCTTCTTTCTTCGGTTTACCCGAAAACTCTTAAGGATCTTTACCAGCTGTTGCGAATCATTTCTTCGTCGGAGCGATTGACCGAAGAAATCGCCATGAAAATTAATATTTGTACTTAATATAGGTTAAGCTGCATTAACATTGAACATTTTGTGTGGCGCATTCCTGTTACCAAACTTGCATTGTATAATATGCCAACAATATCAACTTGATTAAATTGTGCATTTCTAATAACTACACTTTTGCACATTCTCTTGTCTCTTTCAGGTGCCACATGGGAACTGCCCCCCACAGCGGTAAGAGTTAGCGAACAGGGTAATAAGAAAAATCATCGGGACATTTAACAATGATGGATGAAGCGATCACAACGCTGCCGCCAGCGCCACCACTCCACGAGCTAAACGGTAGCGATCCTCACGTCCTTCTAAATCCTTCCGCTACCAAACTACCAGCAAATCCACTCGCAGCGCTAACATCCCTCTTAACGATACTAGCCCAGAAGACGTTACTGGGTATACTCAGCGCGGCACCTTGCAACGGAACCGCCGGGCCCTGTCAGGCAGGAGTGGGCGATAACGCGTCCAGCGCGACGCTTCTTAACCATCGCGAACACGCCGAATACGACAGTGACGGCGACACCAGGACGGTCGAAGAAGTGCTTGCCATTGCAGTACCCATCCTATTCGGCGCCATCGCGGTGATCGGTTTCTTCGGCAACGCGCTGGTGGTTCTCGTGGTACTATGCGACCCGCAAATGCGATCAACCACGAACAACCTGATCATCAACCTGGCGATGGCCGACTTGCTCTTCATCGTCTTCTGCGTCCCTTTCACCGGATGGGACTACACCCTCAACTACTGGCCGTTCGGCGACACCTGGTGTCGAATCGTCCAGTACCTCGTGATCGTGTGCGCGTACGCGAGCATCTACACATTGGTCCTCATGTCCCTTGACCGGTTCCTCGCGGTCGTCCATCCGATTACTTCCATGTCCATCAGGACCGAACGAAACGCCAACCTCGCCATACTCTTCACCTGGGTCGTCATCCTCGCAGCCTGCGTCCCTGCGCTCTTCGCTCACGGGGTCGTGCTAGTCGAAGAGACCTACTCCGCCTGCACCTTCAGGACCGACATGGGTTACAACATAGCCGCCTTCCAGATATCCTTCTTCATGTCCTCATTCGTAGTCCCGCTGGCCATTGTTTTCGTGCTGTACCTCCTGATGCTGAAGAGGCTCTGGCTGGCCGCCGCTCCCGGAGGCCGCATCAGCGCCGAGAGCATGCGCTCCAAGAAGCGCGTCACCCGTCTCGTCGTGGTCGTCGTGGTAGTGTTCGCGCTGTGCTGGTGTCCTGTTCAGGTGGTGCTGGTGCTCAAGAGCGTCGACCTGTACGGGCGGAACATGAATGCGCCGCGCATAGTGGTCCAGATCGCGTCGCAGATACTCGCCTACACCAACTCGTGCGTCAATCCGTTCCTCTACGCTTTCCTCTCGGACAACTTCCGCAAGAGCTTCCGCAAAGTGATCTGCTGCGGCCGCAAGGCGTCGCACGCGGGCGGCTCT
The DNA here is from genome assembly GCF_013339695.2 of Rhipicephalus sanguineus. Lineage (NCBI taxonomy): Eukaryota > Metazoa > Arthropoda > Arachnida > Ixodida > Ixodidae > Rhipicephalus > Rhipicephalus sanguineus. Next base: position 116,419,770 of record NC_051182.1, on the reverse strand, counting down.
TCGTGCAAGGGGAGATCGCGCGCCGTCGACGATGCGGAAAGGACGAGGAAGGAAAGCTCAGCGGCGTGTGTCACGAAACTGACCAAGGTGTCTAACGACATACTGTGAATGTTCAAAAGAAGCTGTTTTTGATTGACAGGACAATCGATCAATCAGTGTTCGATACGGTTAAATTTGATGTGGCTGACTCGTCATTTTCTTTAAAGAAACGAAATCAAGCATCCCACATAGAACTCGACAGTCAAGCTAGTCCTAGAGGCGCTTCTGTCACCAAAACATTGAGGAAGCCGCATGACTTGTGTTTCTTTCGTATCCGTTATTTCGTGTATGACGTTGCATCTTTTGAAAGAATGATCAATCGCTTTGTACAGTCGTTAACAAGCATGAAGTGCTGTCACTTCGGTGCGATGCTCGGGCCTGCGTATGAGCCGTGTAAGGAAATGTAGAGAACGATAAATACGTGCAGGCAATTCTTCGAGCACCCGTTAAGAGTCTATGACTCCGATCACAGTGCACTAAAAGCAAAAAGTTGTGCCCAATATTTACTTCAAATGTGAGGCTTCCTTTTTAAACGTGCTTTCTTGCTAACGTTGCATGTTGAAGATATTTTGTGCCAGGCGAAATTCTCCTAAATGTCAATGACCATTATCACAGGTGAATGCGACCAACGAGGTACTTCAATTACAAATTATGTGTATGACCTTGTATCTTTTGAAAGAATGACTAATCGCTTTGTATAGTCGTTAAGCAACACGAAGCGCTGTCACTTCGGTGCGAGGCTCTGGAAATCGTTGCTTTGGAACCTGCACCGACAAATGGAGTTCTGCTCAAAGAAAATCTTTCGAGCATTAGCGTAGCATAGAAATATTACATAAATATTACTGTGAAGAGCGACTGGCAAGGAAACTTTAGCCCAATAAAACTTATAGCACAGGCTCCTCGCAGTAGCATTCAAGGGTGTACCACTAAGCGATGTCAAAGACTGCGAAATATTCCAAGACAGGGTCGATAAGTAACAAATGGTGTTAACCTTCTTGCAAAAAATGTTCGACCCAGTTTGCAACAGTAAATTTAGAATGTGCGACATTTGCTGACCATCGGAAGTTAAAAAAAGGAACAGGCTCATAACTTTTAAATAGTACTAGGAACAGTGCAGGAAAACAAAAAAAAACTGCTTTTTGTGCTCTTTCACGTTCGCTTGCTGCCCTGGTATTTCAACCCATCACCTTTCTTTAGAAATGCGAACTTAGCTACAATTCCTACAGGCTGCTTCGTTATACTGCGCGAATTAAATTCATAACGCGGCCCTAATTGCTTTGCAAAACATATGAATGTAGGAGTGGACGTACTGATAGCGATAGATACTACCATTAAATAGTCTTGAAATCTACAGACATATAAGTCGCGTCGACAAGAAGAATTGTTTCATTCCGTTCTTTACTACCTGCAACAAAGACAAAAAAAAGAATCTATATACAGCCGCGGTACTGTATTATCACTTGACGCTTGGCTATTTGAGTCATGCTGGTCATGCTTGAAAAGACGTGCTACCATGTAAAACGTTACAGGACACACGTATCCTTTCTTGCAGTCTGCGGTCCCGCAGCAATTTCTATCAGCGAATTTTCTCTGCGGTTGTTCCTTCATACACAGCTTTCATGCACCCCACCAAGACAAAAACGGTTATTCGTTAGAAGAGCCGAAGCAAGCGCGGCAAGCAACACAAGTGAACGTCATTATTTTTATTCCATGTAATTTAGAAGGTTTGCTCATAAGCGGAGTAATCATGGTCAAGGTTTTCAGAACTAAACCAAAATTTCATAAGAACGTCTTTCTGAAATACTCCCAAAGAGGGTATTGAAAGGACACCCTTCTCATTAGAGTCTTTTGTTGTACCTCAGAAAATAAAGGAAGTGTACTTGAAGGGTACGGGTCCTAATGAAATGCTTATGCCAGTGCATCAAAGGAAACACAATAGATTCGATAAGGCGAAAATTGCGTGCAGAGCCATAGAGCCTGTTATAATACTCGATCACCAAGGCATATGAATGCGCCTGCATAGAACTGGCGCGGATAATACGCAGCCTTAGCGATAGCATGATCGTACACCCCTTAATGAGTGTACCCTTTGTGCTATACGAGTGGAACCTTCGAAACAAGAAATGCTTTTGTGCGAAGGCGGTTGTGGAGCCAGATAAACAATGTACTGTTTCAATACAAGAGCAGGACTTACGCAAAGAGGCAACCACGTAAAATGAAAGAAAAAAGATGCACTGGACACCAATTTTGGCCACGTAGCGGTAATAATTATGAATCGTCTTTACAGTTTGCTTCTTTTGTGTTATGCCTCAGGTATTTTTATGTCCCTAGTGCCATCTATGTGTCAAGCCCTGCGGCATTCTTGATAGACAAGCCACGAGTAATAAAGAAACGATCATACCACTAGAGTAGTAACACTTCTGGTGACATACAATGACACTTTAGACGTATGCGAAACGTTATTCTGCTTTGCGCCTTGCTCACAACATAGCAAATGCAGCATCGGGAAATAAAAATCACGCTTGGTTAAGGAGCACAGCAATGCGCTTGCATCAGGCTCGAAGACTGAAAAACAAAAGCAAAAGAAAAGAAACACAGTTGCCTAGTTTGTACTGATAAATTTCTCTACTTTTCTCACCTCGATATTAATTTTAGTGGCACACAGAAGCCGTTTGATAATGAACGGCGCTCGTTCGATATTTCGTGCGAAAATATTGAGCAGCCTATAGCGCTTAGTTGTTGATCTGCTTACACTACCTTATTTTATTGTAAAGAAGGCTGTTTACCAGTGGCGCAGCAATAACTTTTTTGCCGGATGTGTTTAACCACACGTTTTATATGGTCGTGCGTACGTTTGTGTATGAGCGCGTACATGCACACGCAAAACTGGAAAATTTGGGTGGAGAGAAAATTGACCCTTCCCCCCCCCCCCCCCCCGCTTTGGTTACGCCAGTGCTGTTTACTGAAGGGCACAACCGCGTGCACGGGTGCATTATCGTCTTCGCAGTGTGCCACATCATTCGGCAGCGGGGAGAATACGAGGTTAACGCAGTGATTGATGAGGTTACGAAATAACGCAAGAAAGGAGCTATCGGCTGCACCATTGGGTCTGAAGATCTCTCTAAATGTACTCATCGTAGTCTTCAATGCAAGCGATTCTTTTATGTCACATGCGGTTTAAATGTATTCACCGCCAGAGTGTCGCTTGGACATGAGCCTACGAAGGACTCAATTGCGTTCAAACTCCCAACACACAGCGCATACGCGAATTTTGCGAAGAGCTTTTGCAGCCGCGTTGTCCTGATTCCATTTAAAACGGCTAGGCAAAGCGCGTTTGAAATGTCTTTGAAATGTGTTCGACAAGCGCGCATTCTTAACCTCCAAATGCGCAAGCGCCATTTTGAGAGCCCACTGTCGCGCACAACGTGACCTGCATTTAAATCTACTCTGTGTCGCCTTGTTCGCGTGATTTTATTTATTTGCCAAACGCGATTGCTGTAGCAGAGGCAGTGTATATAATACGCATGTTCACGAGCGATATTCTCAATCTAAAAACTTTCGGGGATGTCACCTTCAGCAAACCCTGATTGGTTAACTCAGTTGGGCAAAACACCAACGCTGCACTGTGACGTCGTAACTGATGATGTCACGCCGCAGTTTAGCGAATAGGCAATTACTTCACAGGGGGCGTCATACTGATGGACGGCCGACCCGGTAATAACTATATCGACTTACCTATCTGAAAAAAAACGCAATGGAAGCTGTGACTAGGACAACAAAATGGAGTACGTGACGTCATACGAATGGTCACTATATAGAAGGGTGTCCCAGAAAGTGATTGAGAATACCGACCCGAGTTGCTGCATCGTTTTAAATGTCTCCTCCATGACATTTCAGCGTCTTCAGTGTTTGATAGAGTCCCGTGTAAAGCAAGAGACGCGATTCAATATAGACTTCTCGTTCCAACCACCTCTGTTAAACGCATCCTTTAGAATGTTCAGCAATCAATATTGATGAAGACGAACTGTGTGATAACGGAGAAAATTGTGCTATTTAGACCACACCAGAGATTACGTGTACGTTATTTAATGTTGACGCAATAAAGATATATTTCGTGCTTAGTGGTATTACTGAATCTGGAAGATCGACTACCTTTTTTTTTCTCTTCAGGTTGGTTAAATTCAGCTCCACTGAGACGAGAAGAAGGCTCACACTAAGACATCAGGAACGCTGTTAGAGAAGTGTTTCTATTTTCTGCCATTATAAGTAATTGTTTGTGCACAAATATGGCTAATCATGTGCAATGAACAATCGGAAGCAGACAAAAAACGCCAGGCCTGCGCTCAAACCGCAGCACAGTCACAGAGAAAGCTGGAAGAGTGGCGTTTCTAGAGCCCGTTAAGCTCTCTTGGGGCTACAATACAAGTACACTAGAAATGTACCCACTACGCCATAAATCACAATTTTTGTGAAGTTGGGAAGCACCTACTAAGCCATTATTCGTCATTCTGCGGAGAAGCGAGGCACCAGCTACACGTCTGTAAGGCATTATGTGCACTTTGTTGACGCGACGACTGTGGACGATGAAGAATTATGGCTCAGCCCTCTGTAATGGGTTGGAATCTTTAAACAGCCCACCAGTTATGTAATTTGCATTGGGTGACGCCCGGTCGCTATTTCCCTCTCCCATCATGCTGTATAACATACGTTGACGTGGGAGAGAGACGGGGGGGGGGGGCGAAGAACTTTACTGAGACCCCGAGGAAATGGATCATGCGCTTATGGGCTTCCTTGGCAACCAATACAAATGCACTTGCGAGGAACCCACTACGCTATAAATCGTTGTAATTTTTGAGAAGTAGGGCAGCAGGCACTGTGCCATTTTTCGTCATTCTACGGAGAGTGTTGGTACCTGCTAAACGCATGTAAGGCATTATGCGCAGTTTGTTGATGCTGTGCCTGACGACGATGAAGAATTATGGCAGAGCCCTTTGTAATGGGTTGGAAGCATTCAACAACCTACTCGTTGCGCAATTCGCATTGTGTGACGCCTGGTTACAGAATTCGCGTTGTGCGACGCTTGGTGCTTATTTTACTCTTCTACCAGGCTATATTACATATGCTAATGTGGTTCCTTCCCGACATGAAGCCTGTATAGGACCTTTTTGCAAAGCAGTTTCAAGCACCGGCATGGCTCAGAGGTTGAATACTGGGCTCCCACGCAGAGGGCCCAGGTTCGAACTTCGTTCCATCCTGGAATTTTTTCTTATTTCGTTTTTTTTCTTATTTCGAGCGATACTGGTTGCGGACACCGGCGGCGGCGGCGGCGGCGGACAACTACGGCGCCAAGAACGGCCGGTGAAATGATCTCATAACAGCTTTCGCTGTAAAAAGCTAGAACTGCATGATGCCTTAGCTAGCATAATGTTCTAGCTTGAAGTGTTGACGTGTATTTCACTTTAACCACCATATGAACCTCGGTTCTTGTAACGTAAGCGATATAAACATCGTTTGGGGGGTTGGCAAATCTTAAAGGGGTCATGAACCACTTTTCCAAGTAATGATCTAATGACCTCAGTATCGGAGTGTACTGCCTCCCGAATCGATTGCCGCAAAAATTTCTCGAATCCGTCAAGAATCAGCGGAGTTACGGGGGTTTGGCGCACGCTCCCAGCGCTTTCTCTCTTTTCTCGTGCCGACGAGCGCACTGGAAGCTAGACAGGGAGGGATGGCATGGGGGAAAGAAGTTACGTCAGCGCGCGTCATGAAACGCGATCGCTCTCCCGATGTGATTCGCTTGCGCGAGTGCGGCTACCGTGTACTGAGGAGTGCGGCGCCGGCAAGTGGCGGCACCCCGCGGAAGAAGCGCATCTGATCCGAACGCCGCTCTCGATTTACGTCGGCTATCGGCCAATAAGCATGCTATGTCTCTTGCGACGTAAACTGACAGATCCGCGACGTAAACGGACAGACGCCCCGCCCACCGACGAGAGTGAGAACCGGCCTCTGAAAAGAGGGTGCCTGGAGAAACGGCAACTTCGCGCTCCGCTTGTGGCCATTACGCGGCGCGCACGACTGTAATATTTGGCTGAGCAGTTCATAGCCGTGTCAGCTTTCCGCAGGATGTGTTTTTTCAACCAGCCCAAGGGGTGCTTCATGACCCCTTTAACCACAGCAGGAACAAACCAGTCACGAATGTCACGATCTAACAAGTACACAATGAACTGTAATTTAAAAGCATTTACCACAACCGGTCCCGTTGGCTTTTGTATGTCGTGATGTTCGAGGTTTCCTGCTTCAGCAACCTTCCTCCAACTACGCATTCAGTTTTCTCGAAAAAGCTGGACCTAAAGGTGTACTGAAACGAAAGTTTCACTTGTTTACTTTTGCGTCGACAGAAAGGCCAAGGCCTCAAGAGCCCTAGAAATGTACTGGTAAGTGTGAATGCGCCTTGAACAACTAATTACAACTTGTTTCTTAAAAGCTACTTTCGGTTCCTACTGTACACTTGACGTCACGGCATAGTATGAGCTTCTCGTCGCGTGCTTGCGCAACATATTGCGGCGTTTCTACGACTGCTCAGCTCCATGGCATCGCTGGTGACGCACCAGTGGCAATTTTCTATGTTTTGGTACCTGACGCCATCACACCTAGCCATACTGATGCGTGAAGTCACCAGAGTTTACGCTGTAGCCTGAAGTCACGCTAGTTTCGATGTCAGTGGGCGCGCCATGCGAAAATAACTTGAATTTTGAAGTGAACAATCTCGTCAGCATTTACTGAGCTTCACGCGTGCTCAAAGCCTTCTCTGTATACATGATATTGCATGATGGTGTAAACTCAGCGTCGAAAATTGGTGTCAATACACGTTTAGTTGCGCAGGTGTAATTTGTGTTACCTTATTATAAATAATCCCTTGCTTGTCAATTTCCGCGACTTCCTCACATTTTTCACAGCAGGAGAGATTTTGCGAGTTTATGTAATCTTTGACTCGTTTGCCTTAGTCTGCGCACACAGCATACTTGTTACTCCAACATCGCTCCTCCAGTGACCTGCGAACTCGACTCCAAAGTCATCACTGCTTTCAGCTATGGTGACGGTTTTCTGCTTTTCTTAATGCGAAAGCCTTCACTGTCTCGTTTGGAGGTGACTTAGAGTGAAACCTGGGGCGAAATTTCAGGTGGCCGGGGAAGATGACCTGGAATGGCTGGCAAATGTAGTGATGCAAAAAAATCCACGTGATCTTCTCCAAGCCAAGGACGAAGATGCAGGAAATGAAGACGTCATGTTGTGACCTCATCAGGTGCCGTCACAACGGGACGTCGCGTGATGAATTCATCAGGTGACATCGTAGCTTAGTCAAAGGATGGGCCGATCCCAAAGACAATGTCACACCACGTGAGGTGGAGAATACTTCAGCCACAATGCAATCGACATGGAACGTCAAGGTAGGTTATGGCGCGTCTCTCACACTACGGTACGTTATGTCTTGCAGGAAGTCTGGTCCCGGAATGTAAAACTTAATACGTTACGAAGTCTAGAGCAGGCTTTCGCCTGCAAATATTACCGTGTGCAACATGCTATAACATATTTTAGGAAAGAAGCTTGTGTGGTTTTTCCACCTTGCAATAAAGCTTCTTGGCACATCACGCAACCTCATGAGCAAGCATGCTTTACAAAAGCAGGAAAGGATGCACAGGAAGGAAGCATGGAAGAACGGGTAAGAAGATTTCGTAAGCCCATAAAGCTAACAACCAGACTATTCGCCCGTCCGTCGTTTTCACCCATTGTTTTGTTCTTTCACCGTTTGGTTGCTTCATGGCGAACCCACAGCCATTAAGCACTTGAACATTTAAGCCTTCTGTTTCATTACAGCCTGTTTTAGAAACCGTTAATTTTATTTAGCTAATTATGCATGCATTCATGAAACGCGCTCTTACGTAGGAACACCAGCTTCGCTGCTATGCCCATTTATCTTTTGATGATGTCCCCTTCTAATATACGTTATTATGTTTGCTCCCATTCCCCCAGCGCAGGGTTGCTAGCCGGTTTGAGAACAACCTGATCTCCCTGTCTTTACATCTGTTGTTTCTCAACTTATTCTGAGTTAATTCACTTATGTGACCTTTCTTTTTCTTTAAAAATCGCTGGTTGACTTTATCAATAGCTTTATTTTTAAGTGTATCTTCATCAGTTATAGAGCTGCAGCTCTATCCCTCCCGGTAAAACCCAGAAAACCGTCCCCGTTGCGTGAATCTGACATTCAAGCTCAGCCAAGGTCAGCGCCGGCGGAAGTCTTTCAGCTAACGCTTGTGTGTCGCGTTTGGGGAAATGAGCAGTGGCTCATGATGAGTATTTCGTTCAGCCAGAGGCGATGATTGCATCCAAGTTCACTATGCGTTCGTATCTATAGAGCGCCGACAACGCTCCGCATCATCTGTGTGTTCTCTTGTGACGCAACATGTTGGCTTCCTTGTGGCGGCTTGTAGTCAAAGCGTGCAGACTTCTCAAAGTCCTCGCCTAAACCAAGAAATGCAATAAAGTTAAATCTCTTCAAACCAATGGCCTCGTATTTCCCCAAGGCAAGCAAAAGCGAGTCATCGCCCGACAAACCGGGTTCGACCGTGTTCAACCACGGCAATTTTTTATATAACTTCCTGCACTTCAATGTATCTGATATTTTACGCCCTCCTTGCCGTGATTCTATTCACTGGCCTTTACAAAGCACGAAAAGAAAACACTTCCCAGAATATAAGCTCTTGCGCATTGTTATTGCGTTAGGCAGGATAAGCTCCGGTGCTAAGCCATAGGAAAGTCCGAAAAGCATAGACCATCAATCACTAGGCCACGTTTCCCGCAAAAGGCTGTTCCCATTCATCTTAGCAAGCGGCTTTCCAGTCTGACATGGAAGGTACAAGAGGGCACCGATATCCTTTGTAAATTTTCCTATTAAAACGATATCGCATGTAGCTAACCATAATTTTGTTTTATTAACATCAAGACGCAGACTAAACCTGTAGAAAGTGTCGGGGGTAAAAGCCCTTACTGCATGCGAAAATGCCTGTTACGTAAAATCCAAGAGCTGCTATTCTTTAGCGAATACAGTGCCGTCGCCAAAAAACAATTATTCCCTTCAGAAATTCAATATAGCATAGAAAAAGTTATTTATTATCGATCACAGTCCTCATGCTTCAAACTACTTTGCCGAATGCATGCTGCAATGAATAAAGCGCGATCATAATGTCACGGGATCGTGACGTCAACAAAGGCAGCAGTTGGCGTGTCCAAGATGGAACTCTTTAGTTGGTCTAACTTGTGGCCGGCAAACGTAAAGTCAAACTACAGCAATACACACTGTACACTGGTAGCGGCGAACAGAGCATCGACCGTCGATAAACTGAACGTCGCTGGGATGCGCCGTCTTTTATACATCACTCATCGAACTTTCCAGCCTTATCACTGGTGGTCGCGCAAGCTCTGGAGTAATCTTGACTATTCGAGTCATGTGCGCAATGTTAACAAAATGATCTACTACAATCTGGAATCGTCCCAGACATTCTGGGGCGCTTTGCGCAAGGCAGTAGCTACACGTGCAATGGGCCGGTAACAGAAAATATAGAATGAAAAAAGCGTGTGGGGCAATAAGATGTGCGTCGTTTTAAAAGTTTTCAAGCCATCCACATTACGCTGAAAATTCTGTCAAATTTTTTTCTTGCTTATAGAAAAGACTCCTGGAACATTTTTTTTATGTATATGACTAGAATTATTGTACCTAGAGTGAAACGGTATGTTATTTTTGTTAGTTTTAGGGGCGAATCACCTTATGGTGTCGGCGTGTCGGCGTGCATCGTCGTCTGCTATCGGGACGGTCCATTTCTCTGAGCGCAAGAGAGGGCGCCACCGCCTCAGCGCTCGCCATGTGGCGAGAGAGAGCGAACGGCGCGCGTTGACTATGGAAACGCTCTTGCTGCTATGAACGCTGAACTACCAGCTCGCGAGGAACGAGAACGCGCCTTCGCCCGCGAGAGACAAGGCCGACGCAGGCAGCGTCTGCTAGCGAGTGTCTTGACTGAAAAAAAAAAAAACCGACTGCTCGCGCTCCACAACCATTCACCGGCCACCGCGTATATATAGGCAGCGGATCTTGGCCTGCAATGTAGGGCCGGTGGGATATTTCTCTTGCGCGTAGTTGAACAGTAAAGATTCGCAACCTGCACGTTAACTAAAAGCGTACTGCGGGCCTCTCTGTCTAATCTCTCTTCTGTCTCTCATTGCCCATTAGCAGTAATTTTGCTGTGGGAAACGCAGGCACACTGCATGCTTCGCCACTCCACAGGTTTCACATTAGCGGAGCTGTTTTCAAAGTTTCTTTTTTTCATTTGCATTCTGTCTTGCCGTCTAGTTATCTGTAGTAGTATCCTCTGCAGTGTTATCGCTGAAGTGAAGTTAGTGCAGGTCAATTGTGCGTACATCCAGCACTGCCTTGTGCGCTGGAGAGATACAAGAAATAAATATTTATACAAAAGATCGGACAATGTCGCCAATAAATTGAGGCACAGCAGGATTAACGCCTGCCCAGAATAGCGCCCGATGTGATCGTGTTTCATGATACTGTATCTCTTTGCACTTCTCTGAACACAACATGGAAACACGCATGTAATGCTTTCGAGTGCTCCTAGTTGGTTCGATGCGAAAGAAGTGCGAAGGAAGTGTTTGCACCCAGGTTTACCCACAGCAGCATTAGTTCATGTCTAGCGTAGCACGCGATGTGTTCAGGTTTCACGATACTCTTTATCTTCCATCGCTTCTCTTATGACACCGTACAAAGAAATCTAATGAATTCTAACGGTTTTAGTTGCAACAACACCTTCGATGTAAAGAAGTTTCTCGAAGCGGAGTCCTCCATGTGTTCGGGTTTCATGATATTCTCTCTTCTTACTCCTCAAAAGGATGTCACGGCCTAATGTACGAACGGCTCTTGGTGTGTACACTTGAAGCAGGAATCTGCCTAGATTTCTAGAAAGAAATCTCTGATAGGGAAACCAGTAATTGCATCAGTGTCTCGCGGATACGTTGACACAACAAAAGGCAAGTGTGACGTGAAAGCCCCATGTTTGGCTGAAACTAGTCTGGCCGTCAGTTTAAGCCCGACTATTTGCGCACGTGGTGAATGGTCTCGTTTCGTAATTGCGGAGAAGGAAAGTTAGACACCGCAAGGAAGTGGAAGTTGAGTGTTTTTCTGTGCAGTCTCAAAGCCTCTCGTCGAGATGCAAGCACTCACCCCGTGGGGAAAGACGCAGACTTTGTTTGCGCCGGAAATGTTTGCTTAGGGATCCTGTGGCATGACAAAGGCTCAGCCTATAAAAAAGGAAAAAAAAGTGCAAAAATAAACAAGCAACGGAAAAGGCGAGCACTTTGAGCCACTAACTATGTAAATTAAAGGTGGTGGTTATGTTACGTAAGCGGCAATTTTCCTCGTATGAATGTGTGCGTCTGCGAAATTATGCGGGAATGTAAAAGTTCGGATTTACAAAAAAAGGAGCTCTGTTCCAAGATAGTAAAAAAAAAACACTTCATTTGCTGGTGCCCATTTCAGCTGTGCCCAAACAGGATCATTAGATAAGTAAACGTCAGAGTTTGTGGCGAGAATGACGAAGCGCTCTATCACGAAAGCCACCACCGTGCTTGAGCAAACGTAGAAGTGGGATGAGTGTCTCATGTAACCACTGAGTGTGTTGCTTGACTGTGACACTCGCGCTGTTCAGGCTCCCTTGTTTGATCATTGCTGTGAACAATGTTATCTCTAAGGGAAGCAAATACGTTGAGTTCAGGAGGCCGAAACAAGGCAGGTCTCACGGATGTGCGAAAGTCAATGATAAGAGAAGTTTACTGTGACGTTTGGCAAAGCATCTTCACATCGCTTTTCGTTCTTTCGTACGTAGCTCAGCACTCCGCGATCAGTGTATGCTCTTATTTCATTCTGCTGACTTCACTTCTCGACACTTAGCTTGCTCAATTTGATGCCGAATTCGGCATTTCCCTTAAGCAAGGTATGAGGCTGAGCTGGTAAACAATCTTCATAAAACAGTGCAACAGCCTACAACGTACAAAGCGCATGTCCTTGTTGCCTTTTTCTTGCGTTGAACATTCTTGTGCTGTCTCTTGAAGGCTTCCCTGAAGCTTTCAGAGAGGACCGGGGGTCATATTCTGAGCACTGTCGAATTCCGCCATGTTGTCCAATTTGCCATCGCAAGAGCTCTGGTTGGCCCAGGGCGATGCTAAGTCCTCTCTGATTGGCTTAAAATGCAGCCATTACAGAATTTCACAATATGGTGGAATGCGACAGTGTCCAGAATAGCACCCCGGTTTTGGTTTCACTATGCTCCAGTAAAAGTTGCTTTATTTTCCACACAAGGTACAAAAAGTTCCACATGTGATGTGTCGGAATGTGGGGAGAAAGCTACATACATGTAGTTTGACTGGCCCCACCTCCCACCTCCCAGTCCGAGTTCGAGCCGCATTACGGCATTGGAAGGCATTATAGTCATGGATAAAGTGACCGGGCAGACACTAAAAGCATGCAGAAGAATGAAACACTACAAGGTTTCGCTATATGAGAGGACTCGCGCGTCTAATGACGACTATGGGTGGAATAAAGGTAATTAGGTAACTTTCATTGATTCGTTGGCAATACCACACGCAAAAAAGTAGTAACCAGCCTAACTTTAGAGAAGATACCACACATACATGGCTACATAAGCTTAATCTTCCACATCGGAACGATTCCGTGAGCAACGCGTTCAAAAATTCACAAGGACCCTTAAGGATTCACCTAAGACGACTCGAAGACGAAAGCCATCTTCTTTTTCATCGCAGTCGATGTACTGATCCTGCCACGGCACGCATCGAAAGCTTTCCGCACGTCACGTGGTTTCGCACTGCCTCCAGGATGGGAGCCATCTCACCTGGTTTTGCGACGCCTGCGTGTTCGGCCCACCTTTGACCAAAGGATCGCTCGGCCCGACTTACAGCAAGGTCGAGTGAGATGCGCTTCTGCGCAGCCCAAACCTTCAAGACCAAATCCTGGCCGTCCAATGTGCCCGCGGCAGCTCCGTTAGGCTAGGCCTGCCGGTCTCTCTCTTGCCCTCTCTCTCTCATGTGAAGACGACACAATTTTTGGTCATCTGTGACGTCGTGATGACGTCATATGGGGACGTCATCAAGTGATGATCATTTTTTGCATTACACGTATTGACGCCGCCGACGATGGACGCCTGTCAATGTTTGCGTTTCATGAGGCATCTGAAGCCTTAAAAATATTCCTCCATTCCACCCACAGAAAGCGCATGTACCGCGAAGCAATCACCGATGATCACCTTGTGGTCACGGTGAAAGACTGCCATGGGTTCGGCGACCAGGTTCTACGCGTTCTCGGCCAACACCAAATCAAAGTGCACAATCTGTACCACGTGGTTGGTTGCTGCGCATCGTTTTTAAAACCGGTGGCACATAGTCACATACTCCGCGCTGGGGCATACGTGTGTGCTTCACCTTGTTACGAGAGGGAAGAGGTATGATTAGGGAAGAGGTATGATTAGCGCAGTTACGTCAACATACACGCCCACTTGGCCAGCTGCAGTTTGAGCTCCCTTGAGTTGAGAGGAATGGAAGCGGCGAGAGTAGGTTTTTTGGTGAGCACGATATTGCACAGCAGTAATGGCACTACTGCTGTGCGAAATATTTGTGGTTAGCACGCTCGACTTTGAAATCTACGGCATGGCAACTACGAGGATTGGAATGACGATGCGGTAACATAACGACAAGAATCATCGCACTTTCCCGTTGATTACGAAAGCCGTCGTCGTCAGCCTAAGTAAGTGGACGGGTGGGAAAGACGGACGAAAAACACAAAACGCATTGTCAGGCACGTAGGCTGCGTCTCAGTGAAAGAAAACCTTCAACGCCCCTTGGCTGTCCCTTTCTAATGAGCATACTACACACTTAGCCGTTAGTTATTGGCCAATTTTCAGGATCTGGAGCATAAGAACACCATTACCAATCAAATAATACGGAAACTGGCTGAGAAACATCAAACAGAATTTAGTCCTTGATAGAGGCAAGAGCAGTGAACAACGACGGCGTAAGTTGTGAGCTTTCTTTTCGCACAGTGAGACGGGTCCCACTGCTCGAAGACGATGTGGCTAATGTGAGAATTATGTACTCATTTCGCTAACGCAAGTTAGCAAGCATATTCTCAGAAATACATGGTTTAGTTAGTACACGATTGTTCTTCCTGCAGACGGATTAGGAAATCGAGAAACGCGTGCGAAAGAGTCGGATATGAACGCAGTTGCCCAGAGCAGGCATCAAAGGCGGTTTCATTAGAGGCCATCTGCTGACCACAAATAAGCACTTGCAAGCTGCACGCACAAGATGTAATGCCCTCCTGCCCTCATTTTCCCGTTCCATACTTTCAACAAATGAGAGATTATTTTTCCCGAGTGTTTTATTCTAGCCCTGCAATTAATCTACGTGGCAACAGTTTCTTGGGATTGCTTACAGGAGAAAAATGGGAGAACAAAGGTCATGTAAGTTAGTGAGTCTCCTTTAGTTGGGCTTCATTGCAAAAAAAAACAAAAAACAAAAAGAAAACAAAGCACTGATTTCTCTCCTGTTGCATGTTACTCAGCCTGCGCATATTTCGGTGGTTTTGTTTTAAATGCCTTGCTTAGGATCCGTGCAAGAGTTGGATTAAATCCAAATATTTGGATCGACTATCTCCTTTTTTATTCGCAAGCAATTAAAAGTGTGTGTTAAATACATAACAAAAGGAACCAGAAACAATAGGTGTGTACGTGCGACATACAGAAATTCTGCAGATCCCACGTACCGTGGGAATCGATGTAATGCGATGCATGCGCAGGAAGGTTCGCAATTTTTCACATTGAGCGAACCGTTACGGAATGACGCTAGAGAAATGTGCAAACGGTATACGCACACACATATATTGAAGAGTGGAACATTTATTATATAACCAGTTGTTTACAGTTGCCTAACAATGCCAACAGCAACATAGGTGCTACCAACACCTGACGCAGTAAACTGATATGTAATGCTTATATTCTTCAATACTCGATAGCGCGAATTCGAATAGCACAATGAAGGAACACAGATGCACAGGACAGGCGCTACACGCGACTAAGCTTTATTCAGAAAAGTTTCCCTAGGTATACACACAGCCGAGTGGCACGAGCAGGCACACTGCACGTACGTTACAGTCACAGTTGCAGTTGTTAGAGTTGCGTTGCAGTTGTTATGCTTACACTTATCCGTTATCACGGAGAACGCACGCCCTTTACACGAACCCGTGTGCATATCGCGGCCACGAATGGTCTATGTGCAGTGAAGTACGAGGTATAGTAGAGCTGGTGGAAACCACAGAAGGCTTTTACGAAGAAATGATCTATGATGCCTTCAGTCCTGGATGTGGCGCCGAGGTCTTGTGATGCCCTGTCCACATCCAAGACGTCATTCATGCCGTCTAATAACCAGGCGTCGTTAGGTTTTGAAAAATCAATGCTGAAGCCACCGGTAATCATGAGGGACATGGTCCTCTCGGCAGAGTTTTTGTGGGAAACATTGACCCCGGTTTCTGCGTAATCCCCGTGGTCCACGTTGTGGACCACGTGGACGAGTGGATTGTAGCCCAGCGTCTTCCAGGGGTGCTCTGTGTTCAGCTCCCTAACTTTCCTTGCGTTGGCCGCTGTGGTGTAGTGGTTACTGTGCTCGGTTGCTGATCCGAAGGTCGCGGGTTCGGCCGCGGTGGTCGCATTCCGATGGAGGCGAAATGCTAGAGGCCCGTGTACTGTGCGATGTCAGTGCAGGTTAAGGAATACCAGATGGTTAAAATTCCGGAGCCCTTCACTATGGCATCTCTCGTAATCATATCGTGGTTTTGCGACGTAAAACCCCAACAATTACTATTATTATCACTTTCCTTCCGTGTCAATGTGTATGTTCGCGGTTAGTGCGTTGAGACTCTGTTCTCACCTGTGGCATATACCCGCATAACATTAACTCTGGCATGCGGGTATGTGCCACACGTGACTGAGGGAAAGGGTTTTATGACGTACGCGACAGGTATTTTGCGTTATTTATGTCATCACCAGTGAATCGTGTTCGCAATACACTGATCCTCTGCTGTGCCAATTTTGATATATTACACGTTATGAAGACGACCAGGAAAGCGCCCAGACGTAGGCGGCTAGATAGATAGATACGTAGATAGAAACGCCCAAAGTGCCTGAGGCTCGCTAAGAAATGCTTCGCATTTAAAATTTAGGGGTGGTTCTTCTTGAGTTTATCGAAAACATTTTTGCTCTTCTTAAGGCAAAAACTTAGGTGTTTCATCAAACAAGAAAATTGACCGTCAGCCTCAGTGGCGTTGGCTTAAATAACGACAGCGGCAAAGCATCGCTCTGCAGGAAAGTTCGTTGCTGCGAATAACGGCAGGAAGAATGCTTCCTGTTTTGACGAATGTGCCGAAGCAACTACACGCGAAGAATGTGCAAACAAACAAGCCCTGTTCCATAAAAAAAGATTTATTACAATGTACTGCAGGAGGAAATAGAACGTTGAGGGACTGCGGAAGGGTCGCGGTCCGCAGTACTTTAAAAAATCACAGACGCGTCCATAAGCGTCTGTAAGCCTCGCGAGATAGGAACGAGAGGTCGTCAATTATGCTTTCTCGCTCTTGCTTGCTTCAGAAAGTCGAAAAAGGTGCTGATACTTCCTTTTTTGGCTGAAATAAAAAAAAATGGTGCCGGGGGGAGGAAGTCAATGGCCCTCTGAGAGGTCACTGAACCCACCGCAGCTGCTCTGTGTATGCAGAATAGGGTCATCATATTTTCTTAAACTTTTCGGAGGATTTGGTGAAGGCTTGTCTAATAAATAATTCACGCATGTGAAATGGCGAGGCCTGTTAAATAGAGAGGCGTTATTGAACAACGAAGACAGCAAGATCTCCAAGACCGACAAGGAAGAAAATGTAGGGTTTAACGTCCCAAAACCACGATATGTATATGAGAGAAGCGACAAGGAAGAAAAATACGATAACATTGATCACATGATAATAAAACAGCATGAAAATTAAACGAAGGAAGGCAGCTGATCAAGGACTGTTTTGGTTGTTATTTACTACCTAATGAAATTAACAGACAATGAAGCCAAGGAAAGTATTGGGGCATTATTTGCAGTTTATTACTGTAATGAGGCTATTACAATATTAATGTAAAGAAGTTAAAATGGACGAAAAGACAACTTTTCGCTGGTTAGGACCAAACATACAACCATCCGAAGGTTGCAGACTTGGTGCCTATCTATTTACCCGTCTATCCACATCTATCTATCTATCTATCTATCTATCTATCTATCTATCTATCTATCTATCTATCTATCTATCTATCTATCTATCTATCTATCTATCTATCTATCTATCTATCTATCTATCTATCTATCTATCTATCTATCTTTTCCAAAAGTTAGCCTTCCTTGTGGCTTCGTGCTACAAAAATGCGGTTGCCGATTATCCTTTTCATAAAATTTGAATGTATATCCGCAAATATACCATCGGAGATAACGACCGCCATGGCAGCATACTCGCTAGACCCGGGATGGTAGGCAAGAAAGTGTTTGCTTTAGAGCGAGAAATAAAATATTATACAGAAATAAAAAATGAATTATTTGTTTGTACTTCGCGCCAGTGCTCTTCTGTGCAAAGCCGGTGATCACGAGAGAACGGTGCCACTGGTGACGTGCGCGTCGTAGCATGAACCCTTCGGTTACTAGTTCTTCTTGGGATGCTTACTGAACACAGCGCCAGATAGAATTGCCGGTATGAAATGCAAACATGAGTTCGTGTCGTCTTCGTACTACAGCACCACGCGTTTTCTGTGCTGCTTTTCAGCCTGTAAGCTCCACGACAGGCACTGTGGCAGAGTACGCTGTCAGGAAGGGAACCGTTCTGCCGCCGTACTTTCTCTTCAAATGTCTCCCCGATGGACGTGCAATACAGAAGTTACGAGTTTGCCCGAGGCAGTGAAACGTTGTGAGTTACTTCAGCATCTTTTTCCTATCCGCAACGCGAAAGTGTTTGAGTTTCTTCGTGTGGAAGCAATGCCAAGACATGTACGTCCATTAATGTCAGAGGCGGTGCGAAATATGTTTGCAGAAACCGGTATGCTAGTAAAGGTTGTATAAATATGGTTAGTGTGTCCCAGGCAAGCTCGCTGAAGTTTACACAGGTAAGTCTATCTTTCTCTTAGGCGGTCCTGTTATCTTTCACGTGTTACCTGTGCCTGGTTTTTAGACTGACGTCACTCGTCGCTGTCGGTGGCAGCTTTCTACATGGGTAGCCGCTTCTTTTTCAAATGTATTTGCCACCGACAGTATTACCACGTGGCGACCTTGTGCTAACACATTTTAAGGCTAACAAATGAAGAATAACAACGCACGGGATGTCAAGGATGACGTAGAATGCATTGCATTCAAAATGACCTGGTATCAAACAGCACATTACAAAAGCAAGGTAATGTCCTTATGAGCACGTCGCTGGTTGCAACAGAAGGAATAAGTGCACATTTTAAATTCGCAAGTTAGTACAGTTAAGTCCCACGCATATATCTTTACCACCTTAGCGTCAGAAGACATTGCATAAATATTTGTACAAAGAAGATGGCCGTGTTTGTTTTCATTGTCAAACGGGAAGTGAGAACTACGCTACAAATAACGGCCGTAAAAATAACCCCGAGCACGGAACGTAGCCAAACGTTAGCAAGAGTTGAAGCCTTTCGATAGAAGCTCTGGTAAAAAGAGAAAAAAGGCAGAAGTAATATTACATAGCTACAAGGCAGGCCATCAAGATGGTCACACACTGCGCAAGTCATATCACGAAGACAGAAAAAAGCGGGCTGCTGACAACAACAACGAAAAATAATGGATGAAGGCACTCACATGAAGATGTTGCTTTCGGGACCTTAGTGAAGATTAGTTAATAAAGATTACATACGCGAGCGAAGAGCGAAGGGAGAGTCTGAAATTTTTTTAAGGCGACGTGCCCGGAGGGGCGAAGTCATTACGCGAAAGCCTTCGGAGAAGAACAAAAAAAAATGCAGGCGTGCTATATTTTTGGGCGCCGACGGCCTTTTCCCCCGGCAAGTCACATGACGTCGTGCAAGTAGCGCACGTTGTCAGCATATTTTTTTTTCGCTGCAAATTACAGGGATTCCATGAAACAAGATTATTTTCTTTATTTCAGGGAGAAGCCTTATCTTTCTCGCGCATTCTAGAAACTTGAAAATTTGGTGAGACATCGCGAGACGGCAACGTCAACACAAACTAAAAAAAAAAAGAAATCTAATAGAGAGAGAGAGAGAAAAATGTAATGCGGAAAGGCAGGGAGGTTAACCAGAAAACATATCTGGTTTGCTACCCTGCACTGGGGGAAGGGGTAAGGGGAGACAGAAAAGTTAGAAAGAGAGGGATGGGATAGGGAGGGAGGGAAGCACAAACGCGCACACACACACACAGGAGTGTCACAATCGTTCAACGAGGCGGGTCGCTCGCAGAAACTTCATCAGCGCCTTCGTTGCTTTCTGGCGTGAAGCTCGATCGTTCCGACATTCCAAGATTGACTGCTCAGAGAGCGGCTGGTCGTCGAGGCGAGCAAACACTGCTGCGAGGGATTGTCTCTCAGAGCTGTTTTGAGGGCACTGACATAAAATGTGTTCAATGGTTTCGTCATTGCCACAATATTCACATGCAGCGCTGTCTCTCATTCCGATGCGGCACGCAAAGGCGTTCGTAAAAGACACCCCAAGCCACATGCGGCAGAGAAGGGTCGTCTCGGATCGGGGCAGGCCAGATGGAATGCTGAGTCGTAGGCATGGATCCAGGCGGTGAAGACGGGTGTGGAGAAAACCGGGCGTGTTCCACATAGACCTTGCGACATCATGCGCAAGCGTATTAATCTTTGCTGCTGCGTCGCTTCTTGACAGTGGGATAGGTTCTATCACGCCATTTTCGTGAGCATTCTTAGCTGCATCGTCGGCATGCTCGTTACCGATGATGCCGCAGTGGCCTGGCAACCACTGAAAAGTTATAGCATGTCCTTCGTCTATTAGTTGATGGTACAGTTGTCGTATTTCCAGCACCAATTGGTCTTGAGCCCCACGACGTAGAGCAGTTCGAAGACACTGCAGAGCTGGTTTCGAATCAGTAAAAATGCCCCATTTTTGTGGCGCTTCTCGATAAATCCTGCGGAGTGCGCTGCGGAGTGCCGCAAGCTCCACGGCTGTCGATGTTGTCTTGTGTGACGTTCGAAACTGTATGTTTTCGGCTCTTGCTGGGAAGATCACAGCTCCTGCAGATCCTCCAACAGTTGTCGAGCCATCCGTGTAAAGTTTAACATGATCTTTGTAATCTTCGTGCAACATGAGTAGAGTCATCTGCTTCAAAGCTGGCGATGAGAGCTCCGCCTTCTTGCGAATCCCCGGCACTGTCAAGAGCAGTTTTGGTCGGTCCAAGCACCAAGGGGGTGTTAGAATCCGTTCCGGAGGCGTGTAGGCTGTTGGAAGGCACTCTCGGTAAGTCAATATTCTCTTACAGAAGGAGGTACTCGGTCGATCTTCTGGAAGCGAAGCAAGATGGTGGGCAGGGGCGCGAGCAAGGTGCCTAATGTGAGCTCTAAGCACCTCCAATGTAATGTGCACCGTGGCCGGATGATCTTTGGCAATTGCGATGGTTGCGGCTGTTGATGTGCAGCGTGGTAATCCAAGACAAACTCTGAGTGCCTGGCCCTGGGCGTTTTCGATCGTGCGTATACTGCTTTTGCAAGCGTTCGTCAGAACCGGCAAGCTATACCGCAGGTATCCCAGAAACAGCGTTTTGTATAGCTGCAGCATCGCGTGCACTGATGTGCCCCACGTTTTTCCTCCGAGGAACTTGAAAAGTTGTGCGATGGCCGTTAGGCGCTTCTTTAGAGTGGCCACATGGGGACTCCAGCAGAGGTTTCGATCGATCGTGACCCCCAAAAACCTGTGCGTCCTGGCGTAGCAAACATTGCGTCCATCGATGGCGATGGGATATGACGTCATTGCCTTCCGCGTGAACGCAACCAGCGCCGATTTCTCAGGAGAAATCTCGAGGCCTTGTTCTCTAAGGTACGCCGATACTGAATTCGCTGCTTTTTGGAGCCTCGCACGTACCTGAGGGCGTGTTACACCTGACGTCCAAGCACAAATATCATCTGCATAGAGAGATATCTGCACGGAATCTGGTATGCGTTCCACGAGACCGATCAGAACCAGGCTGAATAGTGTGGGGCTCAATACACCACCTTGAGGAACGCCACGGTGTGTGTAATGCTCAGAAGTCGGCCCATCATCAGTTTGCACAAACAGTGATCTCATATGTAGGTAGCAACAGATCCAGCGGTACACTCGTCCACCCAAACCAACCGACTCGAGGGCGTCAAGTATGGCTTCGTGAGAAACATTATCATATGCCCCTTTGACATCTAAAAATAGTGCGACAGATAGCCGTCTACTCATTTTCTGGTGTTGTACGTAGGTCACCAGGTCAATGACATTGTCAATGGAATCTAATAAATTTCGCTCAAAAGTCATCGGATACTGAAGTGAATACACGTGGGCCGAAAACGCACCGAAAATCATATGACCTGAATGCAACATCACCTCGCTGGTGACGTCACAGGTCCCCTTAATTTGTGACGTCACAATGACATCATTAAGATATCATCACACGACATCGTCACTGGGTCAAAGGGGAGCCGATCACGGAGGCAGCGCTAAACCATGTGAAGTGCGGTAAGGTTGCATTGCCTCGCCTGCCGGAGGCAATGCAGACTCACATTAGGTACAGAAAGGTTTGGGGGGGGGGGGGGGGGGAAGGGGAGGGGACCTCTTTCTTCGACCGAAAGACCGCGTTCCTGTAGAAAAGCCGCAGCGCACTGTGTACAAGATTACATACATCGAATGACCCGCGTCGAATATTGGCCAGCATAAAATCTCCATAGATAGAATTCGACAAAACAAGATTGACCTTGGACCTAAACAGAAAACGCAGTGCTTCGTCAGAACACTGCGAGTTTTTGGTGGTACGGGTACCGCGTGACACTCTAGCTTCTGTCACCGAATTTATAACTACGCCAACATACCATTACTTTTCAAGGGAGACTCGCCTGAGAATCACAACTTAGACGAAGAGCGGTCGCATTATTGTGAAGCCTACGCGGTGCACCTCTAACTACTACGAATGACACAGTTAGGCAACGATGAATATTCTTGAACAGGTAGTTTCATTTCATTTCATTTTATTACCTTAAAGACCCCGTATGTGGTATTACATAAGGGGTGGTTTACATATTGGAACAATGAATGCAGGTGTTATGGTGTAATACAGGTTTGCAACGTGTCCATAAATTCGGAATGAGTTGGTACGGCAGCAGCATGGTGAAAATTTGGTGACCCTGAAGTCAACATTTTACATGTGGTCTTGTCTTTTTCGAGGCAAACTTGAAGAATAATTGAAGAAGACAAGGCCACTTGTCAAAATATTGGCACCAGAGGTGGTCCCTGTTTCCATCTCCATCTCCATCTCCTGAACGGCTGCCTTCTACGGCTGGGAAACGTACTTCTTCAGCTGCTTCGTACTTTGTGCGTAAGACATTCCTGAGCATGTAAGCAGGTGTTACATTTTTGTGAAGCAGATTACTCGAAATGTTTCTAAGCACATGCAAAGGTTATGGATTTGAAATAATTTCACTCAGCAACGATAAGAGAAGAAAGCATGCAGAGAACCTAATTCAAGGGTCTCCCGAGTAGGGCAACTGCAACGAAACTCTGAGCAGCGCATCAAATAAATATGTACAAGCAGAGAAATCCACAGAGCTCTAAAAACCTGAAAACAAAGTCCAGCCATCTGTTACTGTATAATTCACATACCTATTTGTGAGAAGGCTGTTTTCCAGTTTTTTTTTAAATAAATCTGTGGCTCTTCGTGTTGCTGTGGGAAAGCTATGAGCTTTATGTTCAACATTTTTAAAATCTAAGGAGTAGCAGGCGCCCTATTTGTACGTCTGCATCTCCTTAGATTTCATGAAAAAAAAAATTAGCGCATCTGGCTCTAAATCTCGCAAAACTGGGTCACAGCAGAGCTGGTGGGGTAGGAGCTGGTCCTGGCTTGGCTAGGCTTTTACCCTCTCACCTATCTCTTTCCCATCACTTGCTATACTATATTATGCTTGCTCTCATCGAGAATTTTTTTTCGCTTTCTCTATCTCTTTCTCTCTTTCTTTCTCTCTATCTGCACTCGTTCTCTCGCCCGTCAGAGTTATTGCATCCCACGCCGAAGAAATGGGCGCACGTGTTCTGGGAGCGAATCAGAAGACGACGACGAAGAAAAGAGCGCGTGCCGGTTCATGATGATGATAATTTTCTATCTACGACACACGGCCAGCCTCGAGCATGGCAGCTCTACTCCAAAAGAGCAATCACGAATCGATGCAAATATAAGGAACTGAAACAGCACGAGCAAAGGGAAACATTAGTTCACAGAAATAATTCCTGAGGAAAGTAAAATAACAATCAAAACCAAGAAGCAGACAGGTTAGGACGCCAGGTTTTTAAATAGGTTATTTTCACATCATACAAATGTATCCATTACTCGACAATTCGCACACGAAAATGGCACAGCATGTGTAACCTCTGTGTTTTTTTTTTGTTTTTTTTCAGTAAGATTAAAATATTTAACTGACGCGAACTAATTGCAGTACAAGATGTTTGCTAGCTGCCCTGGATAAACACAAAAAGAGAGTTATATTGCTAATGTGCACATATATCTGTTATTTTCCTGTATGGATTCATTTTAGCATATTACTAAAGTTCCAGACGATTCTACGGCTATAATTTGCGTACAGTTTGCGCAAATAAACTGAAATTAAGATCTGAACGCTATACTTTATTGAAGAAAGAATCTTTAAGTTTCAGTGTTAGGCATTTTTTAAAGAAGATTAACTATGACCGTACATGCATTTGGATCTTTATATTGATCTTTTGATGATTTACCCTGCCCCCCCCTCCCCCCCAACACACACAAAAGCCGACTACCGTGATTTCTTTTACTGCAATGTGCTCGGCTGAAGAAAACAGCTATTATAGAAGAATAACTGCTTCCATTTCATCCAACGTTAACTTGCTCAAGAGGCAACCTTAGCTGCGCTGCACTCTTTTCGGGTAGACACGGCACGGCTTTACTGACCATTCAAGTAGCCGTGCAGGAAACATGAAGCATCGCTTTCATTACTGGGCACCAACGGCTTCTAATTTGCCAACCAGCTTGTATTCTACCCGTTCTGCGATGTTTGTTAGGTTCAGCAGTGTACTCGACAGGGCTGGTCGGTGCATCGCGAAAGAGGTGCGACAAAGCGCCCGTTCTATCGTCTTCACTTGTTCCCTCTAAGCGCTGTTTTGTTCCCCTTTTATTAGGTTACACGGCTGTCGACAGGATGCTGACTTGATTGCCCCTGATAATACCGCTGGCACTTTCGTGCCAGCTTTTTTTTCTTGTGGACCAATGAATTCCATTTGGTCCTGAACTTAACGTGGTACTCTGTGTTTGTTTACGTGTTTTTAAGTTGCTTGTTAAGGCGAGTTAAGAGGGCTGCATTGGTCTATCCCCTCGTTTTGTCTTCTACATCATGCGCAGAAACGCCTACAGTTAATTCTTGTTCGTGTCCTCGCGTGTCTGAAGTTTCACTGTAACCAGGAGCAACAGTCTGGCATGGGATAGTTCAGGCCAACCTATCAATCTTTTTCTGCGAATATTTTTTCTCTCTCGTTCTCTTACAGGCAGGAAGCTACGTCTATTTCTGCTCTCGATGAAGAATGTGAAGAATGAAGAAGAATGAAGAATGTTCTTGGTGAAGGGCTCGTAAATATGGCATAAACATTTTCTAAAATCTAGATTGTATTGCAGTGTAGTTCATTAGTGCTTGTCGGTGGGCTAGTAGATTAGTCAATTGAAATGGTTACCAAAAGGGACATTGAGGAGAAGTGAGGACCTAATTACGTTCATTGAAGTTACTCGCACAAACACCAACAAAATCAACGTGAAGCACACGCTAAATGGCTTAGTGAAAAGGTTGCGAAGACGTTTATTGATCATAACTTCTCACTAAAACAACTGTAGCACCACGTTATTGCTTTGTTCTGCGCTCAGGCAAGCACCATACCCCAATATGCGCACGTCTTCAGCAAGCTTTGCGCTGCGAAATTGAGGAAATGCGAAATTGACGCCAACCTTATTCTCCCGGTTATTTATGTCCGTGAGAGCTGAAGGGTTTAAATATATAGAACGCAGGGAAGTGTGCCTGCATGCTACACATATCAAGCCCGCATGAGCTGGCACTGCTCGTGGAGCCCATAGGTAAACATGATGACAAAGAGATTGCGCGAAGAGCGGGATTCGGCTAAAACTGCTCAATGGCAAACCTGCTTCCGTAGCTTATAGCTCTCAAGCTCGAAATCGCTCATTGATTTCCGCATAGGAGATGTGCTAGGTGTTTCATGTACCTACGCGGTGCGAGTACGTTTGCATGCACGCTGAAGCGAATGACTTGATCTTACTTCAATTTCGCCTCATTGGTTGTTAGTCAGCGTCGCGTTCGTCGTTCTCTCTTGGTCCTGGCTGAAACTCTGTTTGATTCGGTCCTAACAACGTGCAATTGAACTTAGTAGAGAACACTACTACCTTATTAGGGCTGGTAAAAGCCGGGCGACGATATGTCTATTTGGCACAGTGCGATTTTGCGTGTGGTTCACGTTTGGCCTTCATTTTCATCGAACGCCACGCGTGGAAAGACACAATAGACTTTTGTTCTTTGTATTAAAACTTCTTTGTATTTGCCTCGTGAAAGGGTTATCGCGTGGTTCTAATATTGAGAGTATGATAAAATACCAACCAGATAATTGGTCGCGAGATATTAGTCAATCCTAAGGGAGGGAATAAAGTCAGGCCAGTCTCCTGTTTACATTTAAGCGCACGATAAACAATTTATTGCTTTCGAAATTACATGTTCATTGAAATAGCATCTGTCATGATGTGCCTACATTTTTGAGATTATAAACGGCTTGATTTGACTTCAGGATAATGCATAATGCAAAATGTCTACATACTTTTTCATTCAAACTTGCGTTTTTATTACTAGAAAAAATAAATTCACTAAGGAAACATATGGTCGGATGTTCACGATGCCTGTTGCTTTAGGCGTTTTATTTAAAAAAAATTTCTTTAGACTGACACTCAAGTTCCTAGCGACAATCAATGAAAACAAAATATTTCTAAGAATAATTGGTAAGGTTGTACGTCCCATAACCAGGATATGATTATGAGGCACGCCATGGTTGAGGACTCCGTTTTAATTATGACCACCTGGAGATCTCTAACGTGCAACAAATCTAGGAACAATGGTGGTCTTTGCATTTGTTCCTCATCGAAATGCGGTGGCCGTGGCTGTAAATAGAATCCGCGTCCTCGAGAGATTACCTACGGGACACTGCGTGCTGAGTAACAAAGTACTTAGTCTACTACCTATTGTTCGAAATGTTCCCATCACAACAGAGTGGTCTATGGTCTAAAAAAGTGCTGCAGGAAGTGACATTTCCTCCTACTAATTGCAGAAGCGTAACATTTTACTCAGTGTCAAAACAGCGAGAGTCTAAATGTTGGTCTTTTTGTTTGGCGTTCATCTCACCGGCGTATTCTACGTTTCATAAGGAATTTTGGAGGGCGGTCATTCTCCTCTATCCTAGGCCTCCTATCAAATATTCTTGTGTCACCGGTACTACGAAATCCAATACTCCTTTAAGGTTCGCTAGAGAATACCCCATTTTCTTACGCTTGCTCACTTTCGTACACGTATCAACGTTGTTACCGAAATGTTGTAGCTATCATACTTACAGCGTAGCTAACCTTTTTTTTTTTATCTGGTCTCCCGACTAAACCTGACCTTCGTGATGCGTGTGTCCCTGTTTCTGGCTGGAATTGCTTCCACGAACACGATGAAAGAAAATGTGAATGTAGGCGACGCGAGCGTATGTGACCTTGATGTGTAGAGGCAATCTCTCTCGGGTATGAAAAGTAATAAACTTAATTACCTTTCTATGATTCAATCTTTCTCTTTCTTCATAGTGTTGGGTTCAGGTGACTGATTACAGTGTTTCGTGGCATTTATTAGTGACCAGAGCACCACGTGATGCTGTTGTTTTTCTTCCATGCACTACAGGCCGAGCCACTACTTCTGGCTTTCCGAATACTCAGAAAAAGTCTTCTAAACAATAAGACTAGAGCGAAATTGGCGGTTCTGATCAACGTCAGTTATAATGTTATAATGAGTTATAGTGTACACTCGTGAGAGCTGAGTATAAGATTATCTAAGGGGTCACGTAATTGTCAGCATAACAATGAAAATTAATTGAATGAGTTCATTGAAAGAGCAGACTGTTTTCCACCGACTAGCTTGGATCGTTGCGTCACCTGGCGGATGGGATGTCAACCACGCGCTCCTTACTACGTGACCTCCGCGATCTGCTTCGGCAGTGCGGCCAAACAAAAGGTTAACTCAGGGCATAAGCCAGGGCCCATGCACGCCGATGTGCGAGTGTCAATACCAGACGCCTAAGTCGAGGATTAGAGCCGCCTCCACAGTGTTTTATTGATTATTGTTTTTTGGAAACGGGCTGCTCGCATAGTTGGCCTTTCTACCTTCCCCAACTAGTTCTTTCTTTCTCTCCTCACATGTAACCTTTTAGATTTCGTTTTGTTTGGTAACCGTCTCTTTTTTCAACGTCTCCCGTTCTAATTAAGAACAGGTTCACAATGGCTGCGACAAGAGCACAAAACAAAAACTCTGACCAAGTCGTTGGGCAAACACAGGAAGCGTAATGGTTACCTCATTTAGAAACAGCCGGGTCATTCATCTTGCACACACCTTACTTCTGAAAGGTATGAGCGGACCTGAGCTGTCAGAAGGGGGCCTTCTTTCCTTACAAACGAGCTTATGCGTCCCATGGCGGGTTCATGGAAGTTAACCTTTATTTTCGTTTTGTGCAAACATTATGCCACGTGGATAATATTGCTTTGGGGCCTTGCGTTTCTTAGAACAATATTCGAAACGTTCTATCTCGTACGAAGCCGCGCATTTGCATAAGCAAGAATAAGTAGCAATAGACGACGCAATTATTCATCCCGGACTTCACCGATAGCAGCGTCGACAAGCGCTACATTTCCTTACAGTGAATATTGTTCCAATAGCAAGAATTCGCCATGTTTTATATTATAGGCTTTATATTTGACGTTTTATATTTTATTTTTTACTACTGTTTAGCGATAAAAATTTCTTCATCTCGCATGTGTCTTGTCATATTGATAGACAGATGAGAGATGAACCAATAGCCTCAGCCACACATTGCAGCAACACCACTAGGCGAATTATTGACTGCGGCGTTGTGACCACAAGGCGTCCATTTTTTAACTGCGTAGTTGCTCTGCGCGAAGAGTTAGTTGATAGTGCTTTTCTAGTGCATAGGGAGCAGCGATGATGGCGTTAGCTTTGCGTCTAAAATGTGACCATGCCGAACATGACGTGTCGTTAATGAGATGCTTGAGTGGTCGGAATAAAATTGTCATCTATCGAGTTTAGAAAAATGTGTTATATCACAGACGGTTACTATCAATCACAATTCAACATACCATCTGCTTGCTAGACATACGTTTACGAGAACGAAAAAAAGAACTTCAGTTACTTCGACATGAATAAAAAAAAACGCCAGGCCTGCGCTGAAACCGCAGCACAGTCACAGCGAAAGCTGGAAGAGCGGCGTTTCTAGAGCCCGTTCTAAGCTCTCTTGGGGCTACAATACAAGTACACTTGAAAGGTACCCACTACGCCATAAATGACAATTTTTGTGAAGTTGGGAAGCACCTACTAAGCCATTATTTGTGATTCTGCGGAGAAGCGAGGCACCAGCTACACGTCTGTAGGTATTATGTGCACTTTGTTGACGCGACGACTGATGACGATGAAGAATTATGGCTCAGCCCTTTGTAATGGGTTGGAAACTTTAAACGGGCCACCAGTTATGTGATTTGCATTGGGTGACGCCCGGTCGCTATTTCCCTCTCCCGTCATGCTGTATAACATACGTTGACGTGGGAGAGAGACGAGGGGGGGGGGAGGGAGGCGAAGAACTTTACTGAGAACCCGAGGAAATGGATCATGCGCTTATGGGCTTCCTTGGCAACCAATACAAGTGCACTTGCGAGGAACCCACTACGCTATAAATCATTGTAATTTTACTGAGACCCCGAGGAAATGGATCATGCGCTTATGGGCTTCCTTGGCAATCAATACAAGCGCACTTGCGAGGAACCCACTACGCTATAAATCATTGTAATTTTACTGAGACCCAGAGGAAATGGATCATGCGCTTATGGGCTTCCTTGGCAACCAATACAAGTGCACTTGCGAGGAACCCACTACGCTCTAAATCATTGTAATTTTACTGAGATCCCGAGGAAATGGATCATGCGCTTATGGGCTTCCTTGGCAACCAATACAAGTGCACTTGCGAGGAACCCACTACGCTATAAATTATTGTAATTTTTGAGAAGCAGGGCAGCAGGCACTGTGCCATTTTTCGTCATTTTACGGAGAGCCGCGGTACCTGCTAAACGCATGTAAGGCATCATGCGCACTTTATTGATGCTGTGCCTGATGACGACGAAGAATTATGGCAGAGCCCTGTAATGGGTTGGAAGCAAGGAGGTTTAAACCTCCTTGGTTGGAAGCATTCAACAACCTACTCGTTGCGCAATTCGCATTGTGTGACGCCTGGTTACAGAATTCGCGTTGTGCGACGCTTGGTGCTTATTTTACTCTTCTACCACGCTATATTGCATATGCTAATGTGGTTCCTTCCCGACATGAAGCCTGTATAGGACCTTTTTGCAAAGCAGTTTCAAGCACCGGCATTGCTCAGAGGTTGAATACTGGGCTCCCACGCAGAGGGCCCAGGTTCGAACCTCGTTCCATCCTGGAATTTTTTTCTTATTTCGTTTTTTTTCTTATTTCGAGCGATACTGGTTACGGACACCGGCGGCGGCGGCGGCGGCGGACAACTACGGCGCCAAAAACGGCCGGTGAAATGATCTCATAACAGCTTTCGCTGTAAAATGAAATGAATAGGAGGCAACTAGTAAAATCGATGTTTCACAGATATACACACACACAAATTTGTATGTGTATGTATCGAATACAATTAATTGCATTGCACATACATAACACTGTAAACATAAAGCTGAAGTAAAACGTGAATACGTATATTTTGCGTATTCACTGGTATCTCTGCCGGTACCAACCGAGACATCGATTTGTTTACCCTACCATGGGACAGCAGTAAGCTGCCCCAGTATATTTTGAACGTTCATGATAACGGAGGTAGTCATAGCCCTTGCAACAAAAGAATTCGTTGGAATAGAGAGAAAACGAAAGGACACACTACCTACTTACAACAAACTATGCAAAAAGTTTCTCCAAGCGCAGGTACACTAGGCGCTTATAAGTAGTGTATACAGGCATGCCTTTGCAAGGCTACATCAGCCTCTTTATAATGGTTATTTCTACCTACTAATTTTCAAATGGCATACAACGATGAGACAAGGGGAAAAATGCAGTCAGTTCCACGTCGTGAAACCCATCGGACAGCGAAGGTGTCGTCACTTTCGTAAGGCATTACAGTATCCCCCTAAATTTCGGCAAAGTTCTCACTGAGTCTTTGACATACAACCTAGCTGGCTCGTGATAAGCGTCTCTCCTCGCAAGCTCGTGTTGGCACCGGTGAACCGACCGGCAGCGTGGTCGCCGTCGTCTCGACGCCAGCATTTGGCGTCTTGGGCGCACCGTTGCGATGTTCGCTCAGCGAACATCGCAAAGTCGCAGGGAGAATGACTCCCGCGAAGCAACGCCCCCCGCACATGCGCTCGTGACTCACTTCTAGAGGGAAGGGAAAACTGGCACTTCGCCTCTCAGGGGCAGATGGGACTGAGGAGACGCGGTCGTTTCCCAGAACGCATGTTTTAACCCGATAGCGTTAAAGAGCTCGTTTCGCGGAAACTCCGGTGTCGGTGTCGGCGGAATCTTTGGCTGCCAGCGAAAAATGAGCGTGGTCTGTGAGCAAAAATTCGAGGTAGATGGAAATAAAGAAATTATGAAAATATCTTCAGTTAGACTGGGACTGGCATTCGAACCTCCGATGCGTTTAGCCGCTCGGCCACCAGGCATACATCCTCTAGCATACTAACGGCGAGCTATTTATATACACCATTTAGCGTTGATGGTACGCATATCTCGGAGGTTCTTGAGCGGCTTGACACAACACCCGCGAGATGGTGCAAAGGCCCCACGGCCGCACTCTTAAACGGCATCGCCCCTCTATTTGGCCGTGCGGCCGTGTTTCTTCGCGCCGCATGCATTGATAATTCACCCGTAGGGCGTTCGCACTTCGGCTTTCCTTGCGGCACGGGTTAGGTCTCCACCGAGAAGCGAAGCTAGGCTAGCAGTTGGGAAGGCGATACGAACACGGTCTGATTACGCTATCACACACTATTCTCGAAAGTGAATATCAAGCGTCCTACAAGTCTTTTTTTTTTTTCAAAACCTATTCAATTATTGTGAAGTACCTTAACCCTCGCTTCTAAAAGAAGGTGCGCTTGTGAAGCACGCTTAGCGCCAGCAACAAGCAGGAGCTGGCTTAAACTGAAAACGAGCCATTTAATAATGCACAGTTATTGCTGACGTCCAACACGGAGTTCTCTTTGATGAACACACATCACGTTACGTGAAGAAAAAAGGGTTGACAGCCCGAAAAACTCAACTGTTGCCAATGCCTTGCTGCCAAGGTTTCCTAGAGGAAGGGCTCAAGTGTCGACGTGTGCTCAGAACTTTCATATGTAAAGTGAAGGAATCCCTACTGTTTATCTTTAACGTTTAGACTACGAAAGTATGTTATTCACAGGAAATCTGGGTTTCGTCCTTCTGTTGAACAAATATGCACCAATTTGTGCACGGAAAGAAAGCCTATAAATGGCAGGACCAGTAGTCATAACGCTAGTAGTAATGCCTTAGCAAAATAGGCAAAGAAAATTGACCTCTGAGGGAAAATGCACATAAGTATACGTGCATCGGTGAGAACGCAAGAACAAGCAATTGCGCGCATTCTTCTAATTTTGTTGCGAGCGCGAACATCGCTAAACTTAAGCATAAGAGAGATCTCTAACACTAACTTAGGTGGGGATATTGTACGCACATTCGCTTGACCCAAGTACAGAGAGTCCGAGCTAGTAGAGCTGTTGCTTTCTCTTTAATATTGGGTTTTTTTTTTCTTTATAACTATCGAATTCGTCAGCACGCAAGTATTGAGTTACCGGTAGAAAAGGAAAAATGTGACCGAACGCTGTATAGGTCAAAGCGCCGTATTTCGCGTGGCCTTGCGATTCTGTTTTTCACAACTTTTTACGTGATGGTTCACTGGGAATCAACTAAAGTATTTCCATCACGGAAATGACGTTCCTATCACGCAAATTACGTTAGTTTGCTTAAAACTGGCTAGCGTTCGCTAGCACACCGCGTATAACACATCCATTGCATGCGCCCATTTTGTACAATTGCTCTCCTTCCTGAATATATTCTGGCAGTTTCATCCCTTCTCACATCGTATACAGAAGGACGAACGAGATCATACGTGTTTTCGCACTACACATTGCTCACACTGTCTACAAATTGCCCACTATGTCTGGCTTCGTACGCAGAGTATAATTGTTCGAAATCGCACCTCATCATCCGCTATATTAGAGTGTGTACACAGCCCACTCTATGCGGGAGATATTCGTTACAAAAATCTTTTGTGCGTAAGGTGTGACGCATAATGACCTCAGCGTTTTTCTTCTCATCCTCCTCCTCCTCCTGTTCAACAAATATGTGGAGGGACAGGTATTTGAGAGCCGCGAGAAAGCAGCCTCTTTCGGTTATTCTGATAATTGAGACTCTAATGTACTGGAAAAAAACGAAAGAAATCAAGGTTTTGAACGGAAGATTGGGACACACAAATTTAGAACCTGTTCTGCGTGTGGCCCCTTTCCGGGATTCAGATTTCCGGGTGCGCGCGTCATCTCTCTATCCTGTATCACGCAATAAGAAATGAGTGACGTTGCAAAGAGTTTACGGGTTTCATCACACAACTCAAGATGAATGATGTCCCTGAAGGCTTACCTCTCTCATTTTCCTCTTTATTTCTTTACTTTTTGCGTATATACAAATTAACGCGTAGATGACAGCAGATGACAAAAAGCATATATTGTCACGTGGTTGTGAGGTGAGGAAGGCGGCAGTCAGAGGGTTAAAGACGGAACTATTTATTGGGTGAACTTGCGCCCAGAAAATTAAGTAACACTCAGTGTAACAAGCGAGTAGGACTCACAACCCGACGACATCGGCGAGCAGAGTCTGTGGCCACCGAAAATAGTATCATCGGTGGAACACGTCGGCTTTTGTACACACGCGATCGGACATCTCAGCTCCATTGCGGATGATCTCGTTACATTTAGAATAAACTTACCTGTTCGAGTCGTGCGTGCATTGTTTTCAGTACGTTCCAATGCAACAGGGAATGTTTCCATATATTCTGACGTGCTCTGCACCGAGCGATAGAAGCAGTATTTTGTTCTTGGAGCTCGTTCACAATGAAAATAAAAAAATAGGCGCTCGTAGCAATATCAGTATTTGTCAGGTTTGTGGCTTCAAAAGAATGGAGGGGAAAGGGAGGAGTCGGAAGAAAATTACTCAGACAACTCGGTCATTTTACTTAGACTCAACGTAGACAATGGAGACTTCTTTCATTTTTTAATGTTGCCACGTCTCATTTGCAAGTTACCGGAAATTGAAACTTGAAGTGAATTTGGAGGCCTGAATCGAGAACTTCAAGGGAGTTATGAAACTAAAAGTAAAAACGGCAGAGCGAATAATTGCTCATGAAGAATAAACCGGAACTCAAAAACCTCTTTTTCGCTCTTACTTTGTTCAGTTCTCTTCTTGCTTATATTAACGTCTTCGAAGGTCGAAACCGTCTCATTTTATATTCAGAGATGGCTTACAAGATTTGTGTATTACAACATACCCCTTACAGAATGTAGGTGGTGGAGGCCAAGAAAGGCGTCGTGTGATGTTCAGAAAAATGCTTGATGATTCGCAGTAGTATGGTACTAGGGAAGAGCGCTTAGATGTCCCTAATGGAGAGGAGAGGCTTGCTGCCGGCACGAGACGAGCCGAGCATGCGAGGGAGGGAGAGGAGAGGCTTGCTGCCGGCACGAGACGAGCCGAGCATGCGCAGTGGGGGTGTGGACGGCGCCGCCGACGCCGCAGGTACGACTAAGAAATGCTCCACATTTAAAATGGCTGACGATTCAGAGTACGATGTACTCTACTATGCTTGAGCATTCAACCGCCCTGATGAGGACACTACAAGAGTCATTGGCATTTTGTCATTGGACAGGGACAGGGTTGCCGTTGGGCAGGTTTTAAAAGAAGCCAGAATCCAAGCTAAAAGTAGCCAAAAGTAGCCATGCCATATAATCTTAGCGCCAAATTTGTAGCCAAATAGAACACGTGATATTATGAATAGAGTTTCTTTTATTATTAAACAATACATAATATTGGAAATCAGCACAACAGTAAAGAGCACAAAATTCCTTCCTTTCTGCTTCGTCTTCAAGCCAAGGCACATTGGAAATAAATAAATAACTAAATTATTTAATGGTTAGTCCGCGTGCACGTGGCTTATCTGGGTTAGATCGAGTTCTTTCCAGAGTAATTTTGGCACATTCTATCTCACAACTCATTAGGAACGACAAACGTTGACGCAGTTTTTCCTTGAAGTCGTAAACCAAACTTGATACGTAGAATCGCCATGAGCTTCATTTTGTTGCGGATATCAGTTTTGGTCACGTTTACACAAGAGAATACGCGCTCGGCATCGGCATTAGAAACTGGAAGTGTCAAAATTTTCAGTGCACCCAGCGCCAAGTGCGGAAAAGGGCATTCACCAGAAGTGTCCTTGTAAGATGCCGCTGCGTGCCAAAATGTCAAAGATGATGTGTGATCAAGTGCACCGCAAATTTTCTGAAGCTGCCGTATTTCTGACTCCAGCTAGATCGAGGAACATCCGAAAAAATGCGGCGGCAGCTTCAGTATGTTTTCACGGCTCTTCGTGCTGTCTATGTCATGCGGATTGACGGCATGCAGCCTCCGTAGTGCAGAGGAAGCATTTGGAAGCCGCTGCTGGAGTTGTATCGCTATTTGCCGCAAGAACTGGAAGCAGCGCTCTCTCACGACCCCTTGGTATTCTACAGGGACTAGTGAAAGCTATTCTCTGAAGACGTCACCTAAGTCCGCTACCTCTGGTTGCAGGAATATAGACTTTATCTTCACCAGGTTTAGCGATAGCAGGCTCGCTGTTGAGTTGTGCCTCAAAACTGATGGGTGCAACATTCGTCGCAGAACTTCCAAATACAAGTTTTCAAGCTCTTGAAAGACAACCAATGGGTCGGCTGCGTTTGTCTGGAACATTTTGTTCACCCGTCTCACGCTATGTAGGGCTGGGGCAAGAAACACAAGGTAAGCATGATTCCTTCTGTCCCCATGCATCTCTCGCAAAATGCGCACGTTGTAGCTACGCTCTTCTACTTTTTCGAAAAACTGTTTGAGTACCTGATACTGCCCCAAAATTTTTTCGATACAGTCAGCAATAGCAAGCCATCTTGTCTGCGAAAGAGATAAAAGTTTTGGCAGCGGCTCTGCACTTTCATCGTCCACTGACAGACTGGCATAAAGTCTCTTATAAGCACCTTGCCGGCAGCTGCTGTGCGCAAAGAAGCTGTACGTTTCTCTCACCAAGTGCTCGACAGCAGAAGGAATCGCTTGCATCAATTTGGACGCCACAAGGTCCAGGCTGTGGCAAGCGCATTTTACCAAGACCAATTCCTTGTTGTCCTCACGAAGACGACTGAAGAGGGAATTGTGGTTGCCACTCATGGAATTTGCACCATCGGTACAGAGTCCGAGACAGTTCTTGACTGGCAGGCCGTGCTTGTCCAAAGTCTTCATTACGGTGTCGTGAAGTGTTTGCGCCGTTCCGTCAGACAGCTCTACGAGATCAAGCAGCGTGGTTGCAATCTTGTTTTCTGCTGAATTCAGAAATCGCACCTCAATGCACAGTTGCTTTGTCGTGGATATATCAGTTGATTCATCTACCATGAGGGAATAGCTGGAGCCTTTCAGTTGTTTGCCCATGCTTTCCGTGAAATATGGGAAAAGGACGTTTGTAATTATAGCAGTGCACTTCGCTCTGTGCAGTTCGAAATCCTTGAATTCGGAATGGAGAATCTCGCCAAGCTCATCTACAGCATTTATAGACGTGTGCACGGCAATGTACAAGGCAATCCTTAACTGTCGACGAGCCTTTTCATAGTTTGCTTTACCAGAAGAGGCTAGAAGCTGCGGCAATTCTCTTTGCGTACTTGGGATTACTGCGGACTCGCGATGTTTCTTGGTTTCGGCGTGCTTGAGCAGATCACTGTAGTGGGGTCGAATGTTGCAAATGCAGTATTTGCAGTGGACGGCCGTTCCATTGTCATAAGACGAAGCCCAGCCTGTAACACGTGATAATAAAAAATACCTATGAGGCGCGACGCAAAAATAAAGGCCTGAAGTATAGTTTTCATTTAGCTTACCGCTCAGTTTCTTGTCCTTTCGCCATTCTTCTCGGAACGTGCCCTTCGCGTTTGCGTGTTTTCCCATGACAGATGGTGGTCTCCGCACGCTGGAAGTGCAAAACAGAAGCTCTGCTAGCTACACAAGTGTTTTCGCGCCGGTATCGTGCTTCTAGTGTCCTAGCGATGCGCCGCGCTACACTGCCCACATGGCTACGCCTTAGCGCATGACTTCGGGCGCGCGACGGGGAAAGTACGTTAGATGCGCGTTGTGTTCATCAGACGGCGCGCAGCGTCAGTAGTGAGTAGAGTTACTGTATATGCTACCTTTAGGTAGCAGAGTTGCGCATCTGTCTTCCAACGCCGCTAGCAACCGTGCATTGCGGAGAAGCTGCCGCTTGGGCCAATTTTTTTATTTCTCGACGCCGCCGCTGCAGCGAACTCAATTAACACTAACCATCGACAGCCAATGTTTATCGCTGGTCTTCGACACGCCAGACAGGTTAATCGGCGACACAGTAGGCATGTCGCCTGCAAAAACGAAGTGCGACTTCACCGCATAGCTGTGGTTGCTAGCCGGACCTATGCGCTACTCTGCTACCTAAAGGTAGCATATACAGTGACTCTAGTAGTGAGTGTCTTTAGCAGTGTCGCGAGTGTGTAGCAGCGTGAGCGTGCTAGCCACGCGCGGGTTGCCTACATGCGCGCGACCTCCTCACTCCGTTTTTTCAGCCGTGCCGCGCGTAGGGATCTCGTACGCGCGCCAACCCACTTGCCTGAGGGACGCGCGTGCGCGCATGAGCCAAGACGACACCAAAGCTTGGAATCAATGGGTCGTCTTTATGCTTGCTTTCTATTACATCTGCAATTAATTTTTAGAAATTGGCTAGTAAATGCGCCAAAATAGAAGTTCAAAGTAGCCAGAAAGTAGCCAAGGAGCCAACCTAAAATTTTCATCGCCAGACGGGGTAGTAAAGTAGCCAATTTGGCGCAAAGTAGCCACCATCGAAAACACTGGACAGGGACTTAATTGCATTGGGCCGACACCTGCACACCAGAGGAATACAACTACATATGGCCTGAATGGTAGAGCAAGTAAAACCCGATTTGGGGTGAAAAAACTACGGATTAATTACGCTTAAAAAAGCGTAACGATATTGTAATCTATTCAAAATCATATGCACAAGGTAACTCTTATTTTACAATCACGAATAATCGTGTTTGAAATAAAGCTATCCAGCTTCGATTATGGCTTTTTTACGCCTGATTTCACCTCTCTCACGCCATTGCACACTGGCCCTCGTCACACCGAAGACTATTCTGGAAGTCTACATAATAGCTTCCCTGAGTAAAAGAAAATTTAGAGCCCTTCCTCGCACCAGGTTTAACTCCCTGCCTCATCCTTTTCATCTATTTCTCCCTCACAACCCTTCCAACTGTCTCTGAGGAGGGAAGATCAGTGAAGCTGTTGGATGTGTACTTTTTGGAATTCTAATAGGATTATCTTTTTCTGCATTTTGAAATTAAAAAGACATGGAGTGAAAGTTCAGGGTTGCTTTCGAGCGCGTCCGACAGAACTGTTCACGCGGCGCCGAAGGGGTTCTCGATAAACTCCCGCCGGAATCTCGAGGTAGAACCGGGGAGGCGTTCCAGCGGCGAGGCGTAGCGCATGCGTTTGGCTTCCCTTGCCCAATCATCGTCGGTGACTCGACGGCGAAGCAGACACTCTCCTTACATACCTTTGAAAACGCCGCCAACCTTGCGTTTCATACGACGCCACGAGATGGCGTGTCATATCGCTCTGAATGAGGGCGTCTAGAACTCAGTGCCGCCTCCCCCGGGAGCAGGGTGTTGACACCCTACGTCCAGGTGGGCGCCTGATTCGGTCGAAGCCGTTGACGCGGACGGCACCTTTTCTTAAAGTGACGTGCAAACATCATGATAGACACGCGCGTTAAACTGCAGTAATATTGAGCTTTGTTAGAAACAACAAACTCAGACATCATATTCAAAGCGTCTGCCACAGCGTCCGTCTGCGTGCTCCTACACAACATGGCGGTTCTGTCGGACGGTGCTATCTTAACATTAAAGAGTCTACATGAGTACTCTTTGATTCTAGCACTAGACAGGAAAAGAAAACTTTTGTAGGGCACACGAGGAAGCTTTTAATACGTGACGCTGCCTAAAATGACCACGCTTGATGACAGAAACTCACACGGTCCTTTATGCATTTGCCAAAGACGACCTGAAGGCGAAAGCCATGTTCTTCTCTTTCTTCTCAGTCGAATGTATTGAATGAGGAATCGGAAGCATTCTGCAGCTCACGTGGTTTTGCAGTGCCTCCAAGATCGACCCAGCTTTTAACATGCAACGATATCATGTGATGACGCC
Organism: Rhipicephalus sanguineus; assembly: GCF_013339695.2. Classification (NCBI taxonomy): domain Eukaryota; kingdom Metazoa; phylum Arthropoda; class Arachnida; order Ixodida; family Ixodidae; genus Rhipicephalus; species Rhipicephalus sanguineus. Next base: position 116,380,443 of record NC_051182.1, on the reverse strand, counting down.
ATCGTGGGACGTCATAGTGGCATCATGATCACATCACAGATTTTGGCAACCTGAGACGACATGATGACGTCATAAGGTAGCGTCATCAAAAGATGATTTTTAACGCGAAAGTGTTTTATGCCGGGGTCCACTAAGACTTTCATGACATATTTCGGTCACGGAAATACGTTAGCAAAAGGAACAGCATGAAATGGCAAAGGAAAAAAAATATAAGAAAAAGTTCCGTTGACAGAGTCGCGCCCATGACCTCTCGGTCCGCGACGATGGCTGGCGGGCGTTTAGCACAATGAGCTACCACCAAACACATAACGGAGCCTACATGAACCTGCCTTTTGTCTTTCACACTTTCGTTTCACAGTGCCCTTGGATGGATGGATGGATGCTATGCGCGTCCCCTTTATAATGGGGTCGGACATGTATGATACCAGGCTCGAAAAAAAAAACAAAAAAAAAAACGCGCCGTTGCTACGACCGTCCCATTCAGCGCGTTTCCAATAGAAGTGCAATTTCGTCAACGCTTTAACACACTGCGAGGTGGTGGCTTTAGCCCAAGCTTCGCTCATAGCATCCATCCATATCGAAAATAGCTCTCGGACACTCGCCTGGCTGTCGCACCGCGTTCCCCGCTCGCCATGTCAGTGTAGAGGGAAGACACGACGCGCGTAGCGTTTCTCTGCGTTTCACGACGCTTTGAAGGAGTGCACATTGAGTATCAGTATATACCATGTGCTTGTTGATGTCATATTTGCGCGGGATTTTTCCCATCACTTTTGTTCACATCACTGACGCCGGCGGTCACTTTTCGGGTTTTATGAGGCATTTAACGCTTTCACCTAAATAAACAGGGTCACAAGGCATGGCTCACAGTGGCGCCCGTCTATATTGTCACGTGGTCGTGACGTCGACGAAGACAGCAGTCGGCGTTTGCAGGATGAAACTGTTTATTTGGCCGAACTTGTGGCCGGAAAATGAGAACTAGAACTACAGCAATACACGCTGTACAATGATAGCGGCGAACAGGGCGTCGTCCGTCGATCAACTGACAAGCAGTCAAGCGCGTCGGCTTTTATACAGGCGCTATCGAACTTTCCAGCGATATCGCTGGTGGCGGCGTAATCTCTAGACAAAGCTGGAACATTCGCGTGCGGGGGGCAATCTTAACAAACCGATCTACTACAATCGCGACGCTTCTAGAACACTACTTCGCCGACAGCGTCGAGCGTTGATAACCGTCCCTGCCGGTCAAACCCGAATACATCAAAACAAGACAAGAAGTGGGCGTGGCATTGCCCCCCTCTGAAAAAGCATCGTCCCGATGCTTGTGAAAGAACATAGAAGAGAAAAGAAACAAGTGCATACACAAATAAATTACAATAACAAAGGAAAAAAAATAGAGTCCCCAGGCTCGCTAACGCGCAAAATACGGCTTAAGGCGCACGACATGGACGACTTCAGGTCGCGCACGGCGCCGCTGAGAGTTCGTAATGCCGTCAGGAACAACCTCATAGTCGAGTGCGCCGAGGCGTCGAAGTACCCTGTACGGCCCGAAGTATCGTCGAAGAAGCTTCTCACTAAGTCCTCGTCGGCGTATTGGCGTCCATACCCATACACGGTCACCGGGTTGGTATTCCATGTGGCGTCGTCGAAGGTTGTAGCGGCGGCTGTCAGTCGTCTGTTGGTTCTTGATCCGTAGGCGGGCGAGCTGTCGTGCTTCTTCGGCGCGCTGTAGGTAGGTGGTCACGTCGATGTTTTCCTCGTCGGTCACGTTTGGTAGCATGGCGTCGAGCGTCGTTGCCGGGCTCCGTCCGTAGACCAACTTGTACGGCGTCATCTGCGTCGTTTCCTGTACGGCCGTGTTGTACGCGAAGGTCACGTACGGAAGGATGGCGTCCCACGTCTTGTGTTCGACGTCGACGTACATGGCCAGCATGTCGGCGATGGTCTTATTTAGACGGTCGGTGAGGCCGTTGGTCTGTGGGTGGTACGCGGTGGTGCGGCGGTGGCTTGTGTGGCTGTATTCAAAGATCGCCTGAGTCAGGTCAGCCGTGAACGCCGTACCTCTGTCGGTGATGAGAACCTCTGGGGCGCCGTGTCGAAGGACGATGCTCTCAACGAAGAACTTTGCTACCTCAGCGGCACTGCCTTTGGGCAGGGCTTTTGTTTCGGCGTAGCGGGTGAGGTAGTCGGTAGCCACGACGATCCATTTATTTCCGCAAGTCGACGTTGGGAACGGCCCCAGGAGGTCCATCCCGATCTGCTGGAATGGTCGCCGAGGAGGCTCGATCGGCTGAAGGAAGCCTGCTGGTCTTGTGGGCGGTGTCTTCCGTCGCTGACAGTCTCGGCACGTCCTTACGTAGCGAGTGACGTCGGCTGCAAGGCGCGGCCAGTAGTACTTTTCCTGTACTCGTGCGAGCGTTCGGGAAAGTCCGAGGTGTCCAGCCGTCGGGTCGTCGTGCAGGGCATGCAGAATTTCTGGTCGCAGTCCCGAAGGTACAACGATAAGGTAGCTGGCTCGGGCCGGAGAGAAGTTCTTCTTTACGAGGACGTTGTTTTTCAGGGAAAATGATGCCAATCCTCGCCTGAATACTTTTGGGACAGCGATGGTCCTGCCCTCCAGGTAATCCACTAGACCCTTCAGTTCCGGGTCGGCTCGCTGTCGTTCGGCGAAGTCTTCGGCACTTATGGCTCCCAAGAAGCTGTCATCATCCTGGTCGTCGGGCGGTGGTGGGTCGGCGGGGGCACGAGACAAGCAGTCGGCTTCGGAGTGTTTCCTTCCGGACTTCTACACGACAGTAATGTCAAATTCTTGAAGTCTTAAGCTCCACCGTGCGAGGCGACCTGAAGGGTCCTTCAAGTTAGCTAGCCAACACAAGGCGTGATGGTCGCTCACAACTTTGAAGGGCCTGCCGTAGAGGTAGGGGCGAAACTTTGACGTAGCCCAGATGATGGCGAGGCACTCCTTTTCTGTTGTGGAATAGTTGACCTCTGCTTTAGACAGCGACCGGCTAGCATAACTGATAACCCTTTCCAGTCCGCCCGTCCGCTGCACAAGGACGGCGCCGAGTCCTATGCTGCTTGCATCCGTGTGAATCTCTGTATCGGCGTATTCGTCGAAATGCGCAAGTATCGGAGGCGTCTGCAGGCGTCGTTTCAGTTCACGAAATGCTTCGACTTGCGCTGTTTGCCACCTGAATTCGACGTCGGTCTTCGTGAGTTGCGTTAGTGGTTCGGCGATCCGTGAAAAGTCTTTGACAAAACGTCTGTAATAGGCGCACAAGCCGAGAAATCGGCGCACGGCCTTCTTGTCGGTGGGTAGCGGGAAAGCGGTGATGGCAGCTGTTTTCTGCGGTTCTGGGAGCACTCCAGTCTTGCTGATCACGTGACCCAAAAACAAGAGCTCCTCGTACGCGAAGCGGCACTTTTCTGGCTTCAGGGTGAGCCCGGAGTTCTTTATTGCTTGAAGTACGGATTGAAGTCGCTGGAGGTGTTCGTCGAAGTTCGATGAATACACAACGCCGTCGTCCAAGTAAACAAGGCAAGTCTGCCACTTCAAGCCAGCCAGCACGGTGTCCATGACGCGCTGGAACGTCGCAGGTGCCGAGCAAAGACCGAAAGGCATGACCTTGAACTCAAAGAGGCCGTCGGGTGTTATAACAGCGGTCTTTTCTCGGTCTCTTTCGTCTACTTCGATCTGCCAATAGCCGGTCTTGAGGTCCATCGACGAAAAGTACGTCGCGTTGTGTAGTCGATCCAGGGTGTCGTCTATCCGTGGGAGGGGGTACACGTCCTTCTTCGTGATTTTGTTCAGGCGCCGATAATCAACGCAGAAGCGCAGTGTCCCGTCCTTCTTCTTCACTAACACCACGGGTGACGCCCACGGACTCTTTGAAGGCTGGATGATGTCGTCGCGTAGCATTTCGTCGACTTGTTTCTTTATGGCCTCACGTTCTCGCGTCGAAACTCTGTAGGGGCTCTGTCGGAGTGGTCGAGAATTTTCTTCTGTTATAATACGGTGCTTAGCAAGGGGCGTTTGTCGGACCCGCGATGACGACGAGAAACAGTCCTTGTATTGCAGGAGCAGGGTTTTCAGCTGGTCTTGCTTGACCTTCGGAAGGCTCCGGTTTCGACGAGAGATGTGACGCTGTGGCCGTCGATAAGAACGTCGAGGTCGCTAGTTCGTCGTCTCGCGTTGCAGTTGGGTCGTGGCGTGGGGTCACGGCTGCGTCGGTGTGTTCCGCTGCTTCCATTTTGCGTCGCCGGGTCTTCTTCAGTCCGCGAGATTTCGTCGTCAGGGGTCTGTCTGGTTCGCGTCGTGTTCTGAAGGTTTCGTCGCGGCGTCGTCGTCGGCGGCGGAGGATCTTCGGTAGTTCGTCGTACAGCAACCGCACCTCCATCGGTAGCTGCCCTTAGTTTTCCGGATACGGGCTAGGCGACCGGCCCCGGTTTGGGCCAGTGTACGGTCGGCGGTGCGATGACATGTAGCGGCCGGGCGACGGCGAGCGGGAAGGTCGTCGTTCTTGCCACTGTGTTCCGGTGAGGTAGTCGTCAATGTCGCGCGGCCGTTCGCCTGGCTGCGGGCGCGGCGCGTTGACGGCGAATCCGCGTAGCCCCATCTGACGGTACTGGCAGCGGCGGTACGTGTGGCCGGCCTCCCCGCAGTGGTAGCAGAGCGGGCGGTTGTCGGGGGCACGCCAGACATCGGTCTTCCTCGGGGTGTTGCGCTGGCCGACAGGTGGTCGGTAGGGCGTCGGTGGCGGCGGCGGCGTCTGGCGACGGTACTGCGGCGGTGTGGCGTCTTGGCGGGGGCGTGGAGGAGGAGCATGACGGCGGGCTGCAGCAGCATAGCTCATAGCTTGCGGCTGCGGCTCTGCTAGCTGAGGCGCGCCGAGTGAATGCTGGATCTCCTGGCGCAGCACCTCCACCCAGCACCTCCACCCAGCACCTCCACCAGATGTCACGTGGTCGTGACGTCGACGAAGACAGCAGTCGGCGTTTGCAGGATGAAACTGTTTATTTGGCCGAACTTGTGGCCGGAAAATGAGAACTAGAACTACAGCAATACACGCTGTACAATGATAGCGGCGAACAGGGCGTCGTCCGTCGATCAACTGACAAGCAGTCAAGCGCGTCGGCTTTTATACAGGCGCTATCGAACTTTCCAGCGATATCGCTGGTGGCGGCGTAATCTCTAGACAAAGCTGGAACATTCGCGTGCGGGGGGCAATCTTAACAAACCGATCTACTACAATCGCGACGCTTCTAGAACACTACTTCGCCGACAGGGTCGAGCGTTGATAACCGTCCCTGCCGGTCAAACCCGAATACATCAAAACAAGACAAGAAGTGGGCGTGGCAATATCTTTTACGAGAATGCACTGTTATCACAGCGATTTACTTATTTACCGCTTGTTCGTTGTGCTGTTAATAGAAAGAAATCGAAGGAAAGCATGCGTTTGTTCAGTAGCCTTACTTCTTGTGAAACTCCGACAGGTTTATTGTAAAGGTGAAAACGGCAGTAATATGTCAAGGAGACAACCGCTGGGTCAAAAGCTATGTTTTATAGGGAGGCCTAAATACCTAAAACAATACGAAGCCCTGTTCGGAACTTGCACGTGAACATTTCGGGGAGCATTTCGGGGAAGATTTCGGTCGTTAACTGCACAGTCAAGTGCACAGTTACGGCGAAACCATTTGTAACGCCCATTTCAAGATTCGGTATCAGTTATGGAAGCAGTAGCTAAGACGTTGCACCGCAATATCCTCTAGAACAAGACATTCGAGAGGGAGCGACCCCGTCGATGAGGACAAGTACTTACCCCACCCCTTCTCAAGGCGGAAGCAAAGTCTCAGATTATAACAATGACAAATGACGGCACAGAACTTCCCCGGAGCAGACCTACCCCAGCCTTTCACTAACCGATCCTATCTTGTGCGTGCGGGTGTGCAAACTTCATCGCACCTCAATATCCCTCAGCCATCTGCGAAGTACTGCTCTTCACTTGGCAACCGTTCTATCATTCTAGTACACCATTGGTCATCTGGCTTAGGCATTACATCCATTAAACTATATGGTAGTTAATATGTTTGAAACATGAACATATATAAGTGAGTGTATTGAAATCCGATGAAAATGTGGAAACGAATGGACATAATGGCACACACTTCAGAAATAAACATTTCCTCCCAACTTTCGCTCAGAAAGTGACAACAGCTCCTCCATTTGCAGCACAAAACCTGAAGATGTCGACAGAGCCTGACGTGTCGTAATTGTTCGGCTCTCAAATGGAATCTACGCTGCCCTAATTAGTTTCCTATTACTAACCCATTGAGGAATATTGAAATTACCAAAGCGACGGAGTTTAGCGCGACGTTCCAGCAGATCTCATTTAGACAACAAAACGCCCGCATGCACACTGACAGAAAACAGAGCTGATCTGACGAGGACCTAACCGAAGCGAACTAGTTTAACTAGCTTAACAACCAAAGTAATTTCCTGCTCGATAGCATCAACAGAACAGACGGCGTGGTATAGTGACTCGCGCAGCCGGTGCCAAATTAGGGCGCGCCATGTGTCGAATAATTTTTTTTTATCTTTTCATAAGGATTAAACGCATTCAAAAACTCCTGGAACAAAAAGAGAGCTGTAATTAGTTTTCAGTAACTACGGAAGGGATTAAAATGCTACAGGATGATAACTTTTCTTGTGTTTGAGATGCGTAACTGTAATTTCCAGATACCGACCCTCCGCCTAATGAAGTGAAAATAGAAGGACAGGGATAAAAAAGCCACCTTTTGGCAAGTTGTATCCCAGAAGTTTTATTGGAGAAATGAGCGACTCCATTTTACCTGTCCTGCCCGTAATTCTGTAGGCTCCCGTTTGAGGCCATCCTCAATCATACCACCTGTTTGTCAACGTGGAATTGAACTACTAAAGAGCATGGGACGCAGTATGATTTTATCGATTTTTTTTAACACGAAAGTGTATTATGCCGGGGTCCACCAAGATTTCACGATGTATTTCCGTCACGGAAATGACGTCTAAAAAATTTACACGATCAAATGGCAAAGAAAAAATGTTCCATCAACGGGCATCGAGCTCACGACCGTTCGGTCCGCAACTACAAATACTGGGCACGCTATCCACTGCGCCACAGTCACAGACTCTAGAAACTTTACAAATGCGCCTTTTATATCTACCACTCTCCCGGTCGGCGGGGTGGTATTGCCCTCTGGGAGCGGTAAAGTGAAGTAATTAATTACTGTGGCCTCCGCGCTTAGCATCTGCAACGCGTTACACGTCCGTCCCATTCGGCACGTTTTCAATAGAAGTTCAGTTTTGCCAATGCCTTAACACACCGTGAGGTGGCGACCTTGCCCAAGCGTCGTAAAAGCGTCGGCCTCGCTCATAGCATCACGCTAATTTAACCAAAAATAGCTCTGCGACGCGCGCCTGCCTCACCTGGCTGTAACACCGCGTTCTCCGCTCACGCGCTCGCCCCGAGAAAGATCGTGGCCGGGCTACCGGGGTGGCACGACGCGCTTTGCGTTTCCCTCTAGTCCTGGCGTGGTGTTAAATGACATTTTAACATGCCGCGGGATGGCGACCAAGTTCTGTGTCCAATATGCGACGCTCTTCTGGCTATCACACCTCGTTCTCTGATTACGCTTTAACCGTTAACTGCTACAGCTACCACAAGGGTTTGTTTAATCATTTAACATGGACGTTAGTCGTCGGGATGGAGATGTACCACCAATCATCAAAGGGGGTTCATACACGTTAAAAGGTGCCGTTGCTGACAGACATCAATTTACATTGTGCAAACTCTCGTATATCAATTTACAGTAAACATTCAGTTACTTCTGTAAGGACACGCTTTACTTTCGTGTTATTCCGATTCCTATGACGGAGGGATCAACCATTTTTTTTTTCTTGCCGAGACAACTTTGATTGACCTGTTCAGCAGGTCGTGTCGAGAGTGCCATAATTGCCTCGGGGCCAAGTACAACTCTTAGAATGTTGGATGCTTGAACACATGCAAGAGGCGCTAATTGGATTGACATGCGAACACGTAGTGAGGCTAAAGGCAGTAGATGGGTACCTGAAACTCGCGAACTACAGAAAAGTAATTGAACTTGATAAGGTCTCGAAATTCTCTGACCTATTGCGGACGATGTTCTGCATGCGAAAAAAGTTTGATTCAGTGAAACAGTACAAAAACTTTATTCCAATTGAAAAAGAAAACAAAGTACGCGGAGTATGACAGCATAGTTGAAGAAGGGCGAAAAGTATTTTTCCACAGACACGAAAGGGAGTACATCATATTTGCTTTCGTTTTAAAAAAGAATTTACAGTTTGTTGGTGTAATTCTGTACCACACGGACAGCTTATTGCATGATATTTTCGATAACGCGCTCTCAGCTGCTACATTAATTTTCATTAACGGTCCTTGTTGCGGGAAATTGAGCAAACACAACATAGACTGTAACTGACACCAGCGTTATACTCACAACGGCTTTAGTTTAGTTAGTTAGTTAGTTAGTTAGTTAGTTAGTTAGTTAGTTAGTTAGTTAGTTAGTTAGTTAGTTAGTTAGTTAGTTAGTTAGTTAGTTAGTTAGTTAGTTAGTTAGTTAGTTAGTTAGTTAGTTAGTTAGTTAGTTACGATACCTACACGATCCCTGTGGGGAATGTGTCGGGGCAGGTATTAACATTTAAATGCAGATACAAATGCGTATTTTAGTGCAGAACGGTTGCACCTCATTAACACTGACGTGAAGTCGATAATCGACACATAAACGCCATGTGCCGTGTTTCTTGCGGACTAGCACGACAGGGGATGCCCAAGGATTGCAGGATGGCTCATTGATGTGCTTGGCGAGCATTTTGTGGATGATTTGACGCGGAGTCGCCGACACGCAATATTGACGCCTATGAAAAGGAGGCTCATCACCAGTGTTTATGCGGTGGGTCACACTTGTAGCTTTCCCCAATAGACAGCCGCTGAGATAGAAGACGTGGATGCAGGACAGCAGAACCAGTGGAGCTCGTCAGTCTGTTGCGGGGTTAAATTGTAAGCAATCGTCGACCTAACAGCGCTGCCGATAGGAACAGCTCGCGTCAGTCTATCTTTTGTCGTCCTTCTCTTCTTGATCGCGATGCCACTGGTACGTAGCAATATTAAAGAAAGCCAAGCAAATCTGCCAAAAAGCAGGAAAAGCTAGTATAATAAGTGTGCCCAGGCAGAGATAAAATATAACTCTGGAGGAGCAGTGGAAATGATGCATGTGAAACGAAGACAATTCCTTGGGGCAATTTGTTCCATAGGTTCTCACGCGCTTTTAATGTACTTTCAGCACGGGCAGTACAGGCCAAGGAGGTTTAAAAAAAACTTCTGGAGTGGAGGTCCCCTATACGCGCCCACGCGAGCGGGTGAAGCCTGGGAAACCGGTTGGCAGCCATTTTGCTCCGGGCAAGAGGCAGCGCAGCTTGAGCGCGGACAGCGTAATTGTGAGCTTCCGCGGGGGCGTTTCAGCGCGAGAACTGGATAGTTAGTGTGACTTATTTGGCCGAATTTTTTTGTTGTCCTGCAGGATTGAAGAAGGCAGTTTTTTCCACCATAATACATGGGCTGAAGCGTGCCTGATAACACGTAGAATTCGCTTCCAGCATTCCCGAAATGAAGCACATGGAGGAGTTAATAAGTGGTACATAAAATTTTATTCACCCCCGGCTTTTACACAATTTGAAAAGAAAAAGAAGAATATACAATGTGGTTTATACGTGAATCGATAAAGCAACAAATCGAAAATAACTTCAAAATGCATCATAATGCACACAATCACGAAACTAACCGTATGAAACACGCGTCCTTAAAAACTAAACACAGCAAAAGAAAAGATACAAAAGCAAACTAGTTGACCAGTTTGCTGCTGCTCTGGTTTACGCATAATGCAGACAATCACGAAACTAACCATATGAAACACGCACCCTTAAAAAGTAAACACAGCAAAAGAAGAGATACGAAAGCAGATTAATTGACTAGCTTGCTGCAGCTCTTGTTTACACTCGTCTATAATTTTTTTCAAAATAACAGTCCTTAATTGTCAGCCGTGTTCTTACTCCGCTCTGGGAGTTTTAAATGCGAGGCATTTCTTAGCGAACCTTTCGCACATTCAGCGTTTTTATCTACGAATATATCTGCCTAGCCACCTACGCCGAGGTGCTCTCATGATCGCCTCCTTTACTTGGTGCAGACCAAAATCGGCATGGGAGGGTAAGAGGATTGGACGGATATGGCTGTCGTATCATGACATGTATAACGGGAAAATTCTGTCGCGTAGGTCGTCAAACCCTTTCCTCCAGACACGTGTGGCACATAGCCGTTTACCACTGGCCGTGGTGTACGGGTATGCGCCACATGTGATTGACAGTTTATATCTACCCAGGAACCGCGAGAACAGACATTGGTACTTTAAATGCGAGAGCGTTAAGAAAAACCGACATCGGCAGCGTTGACCCGACGAATGGAAATAATAAATATTAAGATCACAGCAGGAATCTAACCCAAGCATTCTGCGTGGCAATCAAGTATTCTACCACAAAGGTACGTCGGGTATATAGACTGGTTCGGAAAAACAGCCTATGCAGGCGTAATGTCTGTGCAACGTCAAGTGTGGTTGTGGTGCTGGCTATCTAATTTTGCAAGAAAGCAATGCACAGTACGTATGTACTCCTACGATACAGGCGTCATATCAGATTAACGTCTGCGGTTCCAGTGTTGGCTCCGCTTTTATAGTAGCGTAATAAACATTACATTTATTCCTATGTTTCAGCACGCTATATTGAAGCATTGCTCGACCCAGAGGAATACATTAACGAAAGTTACGTATGATATCCACATGGTTGCACTATAATGTGCACTTAGTTTCGATAATACTGACGTGTGTGTTCTAACGTGAAGGCTGACGTTACGTTGCACCTCAAAGTTACCGTTTAAACGCCAGTGTTGACGTGCCTGGTAAGCCCACGATGTGCACACAGCTACTGCACTTACAAAAACACGTTGATCCACCTCGTAACGCTTGGCTCAAAGCCATAAAATACAGCATAGCAGTACTCGCTGACTGCTTCGCATGAAACAGATTCCCACAACGCGTGGGATCTGCCGAATTTTCTTCCGGTTGATTTCTTTTGAAATGTGGTGAAGCCTGATTTTACAGCGAAAGCTTTTATCAAATCACAACAGCTGTGGGATGGTTGCTGCCGCCGCCGGTGTCCGTATACCTACTATCGTGCGAAATAAGAAAAATGAAATAAATAGAAATAAACAGGCTCATATGGGATTTAAACCCGGGTCCTCTCCATGGCAGTCGAGTATTCTACCACAGAGCCACGCTAGTGACTGGAACTCCTTTGCAAAAACATCCTTACAGGCGTCATGTCGGGCAAGGAATAGCGTTAAAAGTGTAATATAGCGTGTCAGAAGAGTAAAATAACGACCAGGCGTCACATAATGCTAATTGCGCAACGAGTGACCGGATCGTTAATTGCTTCAAATCCATTACAAAAGGCTCAGCCATAATTCTTCATCCAGGAACCACAGGCAGCATCAACAAAGTTCACATAATGCCTTACAGATGTGTAGCGGCACCTCGCTTATCCGCAGAAAGACGAATAATGGCATAGTGATTGCTTCCGTACTTCACAAAAATTATGATTTGCGACGTAGTGGGTACCTTGAAAGTGTACTTGTATTAGTTTCCCCAAGAGAGTTTAGAACGGGCTCTAGAAAGGCCGCTCTTCCAGCTTTCGCTGTGACTGTGCTGCGCGCAGGCCCGGCGTTTTTTATATACAGCTTGGTAATCTTCGACAAATTGTAAATGTGGTTATCGAGTAGATCGCAGTCCAACAAGTGAGACATCCACAACACTCGCTTGTCACCAAAGGAGCGGAGAAATTCGCCATCTGTGGAACTTCCGCGCGGGCTCAAGCGACGACCGACACGTTTTCTGCCCGGAGCAATATGGCGGTCGTCGGCTTCAGCGGCGGCTCGCCGCCTCCACTCCAGAAGTTTTTTTTCAACCTCCTTGGTACAGGCAGATTTGGCCCACAAAAATCCCAGAAGAACACATTCACTGCAATATACGCACATGTTGAAGTTCTTCGCAGGGACGATAAGGATGAAAAAATTGCAACCCCCTTGCTTCTCAGAAACGAAAATCAGCCACACTTAGATGCACAAAACTTCTGAAAGTTCACCTACAGCAAATTCTTCGTTTCTACATAGAATCTATCTAATAAGACGTGGGCGGCGTCCGATAATGTATGCCATATTTGTGTTTGCTTTATTTTACTTTAGAGTGTTTTCATTTATTGCATGATAAGCGGCACTATGAAGACAGTGTAACTGAAAACCCTTTATTGTACTGGAATATGCTTGTGTAAGTGCTGCACACGCTGATATTCCAAAACACAGATCTCACTCTCATCTTCACCGACAAATTCCAGACTCACCATGGAATCAAGGCAGACGCCAGTACGCAGTGGTAAAATCGCAATTGCTTAGGTCCACTCCTGCTAAGAGCATAGAGGTATAACTGCATAGGCGTGTGCACCGGGGGGGGGGGGGGGGGGCAGGGGGGGGGCGGCCGCTCCCCCTATTCACCTAAGAGGGGGGGGCGCAAAGTCAGCCCCACACATTGACATAACAGGAGGGGAGCGCTGCGACTTGGGGGGAGGGGGGGAGGGGCAATGTCAGCGCCGTACATTGACATAATTGGGAGGGGGGGTGCTGCGACGAACTTTCGCCCCCCCCCCTGAAGGGGAACCCTGCGTACGCCTATGTACATTTCGATCGAGGCTAAATGCCAGCGGCCCTTGTACTTAAATTTAGGTGCACGTTAAGGGGTATTTATACGCGGGAGAAATCCTCGGGCAAGAAGCGGGGATGGCCAATCACGTGACGCGCTAATCCGTGACGTCGCGTCACGTGATTCGCCATCGTCGCTCCTCGCTAATCCGTGACCTCGTGTGACGTGATCGGCCATCCTCGCTTCTAACCCGAGGATTTCTCCCCCGTGTGATTACCGCTGTAAAGAACCCCAGGTGGTCAACATTTCCTGATCCCCACACTACGTCATCTCTTATAATCATGTCGTGGTTTTGGGACGTTTCTCCTCAACGCCTGTCATTATTATGTCACTTTTACAACTCCTCTCCTGAAAGGCCCGTGTCTTTCGTAGTCAAAGTAGTATGCATATGAGAATTACTTTGCAATTTTCTTTGTTGGTGCAGTGGGAATCGGATGTCTCTAAAACAGTAGAATGCACCAATGAACGTAGCGGATGCCATAACCAACACGCAACGCCAATTGGAAATCAGCCTTCGCAGAAAACTTATAGTTGGACGAATCTTCAGGCAGGGCGTTCCAGATGCTCTCGTTGTAATTCAGAAGTCCCGGGAGTCGCACAAGCCAGCGGTTCGACCAAAGCGACCGTGTCCGGCATTGATCGTCGAACCCCATAAAATTGAGTGACGCGTCGAGAGACAAATTCACTAGACTAAAATTACTCCGATAACTCATCTATGTGTCGACATTCGTTGAATAATTTATAAAGTTTTTATTTTTGAAGTGTCCTGTAATATTTTCTAAAAGCAAACAGCACCCGTTCAAAAGCAAATTGCAGCGGCATGCAGCGATGCGGCGCGATACAGCAGAAGCGTTGAAGTTTTACTGCATTCTCAATGGGAGACAGAGAGACAGAACAACTTTACTAAAAAATAAACGAACCCCAGTCCGGGTCCACTAATAAAAAAGGCAAGGCTTAGCCATCAGACAAGCCTAAAAGTTTCAAATGTCCGAGTAGTGCCTTCATGATGTCTGGGGAAGAGTCCGCCAGCCACTCCTCCAGGGTCGCAGGTCTTAGATTGGTAGGTATGTGTTTAAGGCTCTCGCCCATGGCTGCACGGCCCCCCGGACAATCCCACAGAACGTGAGCGTTATCCGGGTAGCCACCGCATGCCACGCAGGCAGGAGACCCGTCCTTGCCTTGTATGTAGTGTTGAATGTGGGGTGTCATCAAAGAGTGAGTTTGGGCACGCCTCACCGGGGCTGCCTCGCGTCTCGTCATGGAGTGAGGTGGATCGGGATAAACCCTGCGGTTGTTGCGCATCTCGTCTAATCGTTCGCGCCTCTCTAAACGCGCCATAGCAAGTAATTCGGTTCGCTTCAGGGAATCCGGCCACCACAGGGGAGGTCCCGGGAGACTTACACGGGACATGGCGTGTGCCACTTCATTCCCTCTGATCCCCGAGTGACCAGGTATCCACTGTATTCGAACACGTAACGAAGGTTGGGCATCTAAATGCTTCGTTAATGTGCTGTAATGCGCGTCTGGAATGTCACCTGTCGTGAAGGCTCGACAGGCTGCTTGGCTATCTGTGCGTATCAGTAAACAACGGGCATTTGGGTTGGGTATGGTGACTGCCTCTACTATGGCCGTGATTTCTGCCATGCATTGCGTACTAATGTTATGATGAAAGCCCCATGACAGTGGTAGTCCCTCGGAAGCTATTCCCGTTCGAAAGCCCTCGCCGGTCTGAGACGGAGATGCGTCCGTGTACAAGATCCACTCTCCTGTGGTTTCTTGGAGATGTTGGACTCGTGCTACGCGTCGTCCTGTTTGTGTATCTCGATCCATGTTAGTATGTGCTTATTACTCTTTTTCATACTATTGTCTCCATCAGGGTATTTTTTTTGTCTAACCACTTTCATTCTACGTATTGCACAACAGTGCACAGAATACTGCCTTGTTTATGTATGAGTGGAGACGGATAGAGAATGTTTTCTTCATTTCACTTATGTTCATTTTGTGCCGGTTGGAATGATACTCATGCCACGCGGCTGTCGGACAATAGATTGGGCTTTACTGCGAACACCTTTCTTTTTGCACGTGCGCAGTAGCAACAAAATATTGCATATTGCGTTTGTACAGCGACTTGTACAGTGCTGCAAGAGGAGAAAATTTTTAGTCGTACTTTAGTTGGCAGCACTTTTCGAAAATTCCGTGAAACGCAGAAGTATTTCGACCCGCAGACGCCACTGAGGAGAATGTTGCAGCACCATGTTACACTTGTCTAAATGAACATGTATCATTAAGAAAAAAAAACATATTTTTCAGTTACAATTTAGCAGTATGAAGAGGCATCCCAGTGTTCTAGACAACCATAAAATGTGCATGCACAGTACCATTACGTTGTCAAATGTACCACATGGAAGAACAATCTCTGCTGAGCGACGGCTCTACAGGGATGCCAGCCTCTTACTCCGCGTTGCAGCGTCCTCTTACGGCTGTTTCAGACGTTAAAATACAAAAGTGGGTGTCAGATTTCTCCGCTTAGTACGCATAGCACTGGTTACAAGACTACTTAGTATCAACTGAACTTGTAGGCTTCTGGCTAATTCCCTGATTAGCGTTTGACCCTGTACGCAGCTGCGTAGGAGCAACTTCATTAAACTTTCCCTAAATCCCCTTCACGCGTTAATTATGGTGCACTATCTGCATGTGTGTCAAATTAGCACAACACAATTCTAAGGTACTCCATGCTACATTCCAAAAAAGAAAAATGTAGTAATATATGCTTTGTGCGAGTTTCACAAATTCATCGTAAATAGCATGTCATTCAATTTTGAGTTATGCTTTGCTGCTCTCAGCCATGTTCTACTTATACATAAAAAGGATGAAATCCTAGACTCAATATGCATGTGCAATTTATTTTTGGCTGACTTCATTTCCAGCAAAGAAAGATAACACTTCTGGCGTTGGTCCTAGACATCGGCACGTTGAAACGACCGGTCGAACATCCTAGTTCTTTCACTAAAGTGATCGGCCGCTGTCGTACGCAGTACATTGTGGTTAACTCAAGGCGCAGTGTCTACACAGAAGTATGAAATCACCCTATGCCCAATGTAACTCGCTGCTTCTCGGTCACTAATCCAAGGGGGGGGGGGGAACCGTAGGAGAGGAGAAACATCTGGCGTCTTTCGTTAAGCAGCTGGCGTCTTTTCGTTTTGCTTTAGAAACATCTGGCGTTTTTTCGTTTTGCTTTTAGAAAACATCTGGCGTCTTTCGTTGGTTTATTTCATCAATCAACGGCGTTTTGAACAAAATTTTTATTGTTTAATCACGCACAGGAGAAACCTCACCAGGCACTACCTTGGAGGTAAACAATGGCTGCTAATGGGAATGAGATACAGAAGAAGTCGGCTTTTAGCTAACACTTACACTTCTACTTCTACTAACGTTTCCTACTGGAACATGCCAATGGCTGCTAATGGGGAATGAGAGAGAGAAGAATTTGGCTTTTAGTTAACGCGCACGCTGCGAATTTTTTATTGTTCAACAACGCACAGGAGAAATCTCCCACCGGCACCACCTTGGAGGTCAAGATCTGGTACTAGCGTTAAGGCTGGTTACGCACTACGACGGGGGCGAACGGTTGCCGCTTTAAGGAGCTTCGCCCCTAAAAAGATGGCACAGTTCCACAGTAAGAGAATAAGATCAAACCTACTTCGAACGATTTACGGGTAAAGGGAAATGGTTTGCCCAAGGTGGACTGGTTGTGCCGCATTCTTTGACGGCGTTATGCTTTCTTTTTATGTGTTGTTTGCAAGAAAGTTAGGCTTCGTCTAGTTCGGCACCCAGGCCATCCAACCTTTTTATTAGCTGCAGAAAAAGAGGATTGTGATGAGCTCAGGATGGGCTCGAAGCCTACCGCTTTGAACGTTCCTGCACAAATGCGGGAAACCGCAAGAAATTTTCTTAATACAATTATTAATTGCTTTTCGAGTACTAAAGGGTACTAAAGTAAAAGTAGCTTACTCGTTGAAGCTAACTTCAACAGGGGAACACGAGCATGGTTCCTAGGAAACCTCAATTTTTTTTATGGCATTGGCAGGATAACCCTCGATGAAAGGGTTGTGCTTAATGTCCAATTAGCGAGGCGTTGGATAATATCGCTCTCGTCACGTGCACTAGCTCTTCGTTTATATCTTCATTTCCTTTTCATTTTGCTCGCCATCTGTACCCTGCTTGTAATACCAGGGCGTCTTATAGAGCAAAATGAGAAGAATAACAAAAAGTCTTCTCTGCGCTCGATCAATTAATAGCTCTCTGCTAACAACGACATTGTGAGCCGCTGGATACTTTGATTGGCCCATTCATCTATTCGTTTCCGGCATGTGTTCCTAACTAACTTACGTCAGACCAATCCTCCCCCCTCCCCTTCCCCCCACCCATCCTGTCCTTTGAAACTTTCCCATCCGCTCCTGGAAATCTCATCTGCACTCACCCGTCTCTGAAACCGTTATTTGACCATGTTTCGCAGGACAGCGTGTTCTTTCCAATAAAAGAATGCGCATTGCCAAGTCGCTATTATAGAGCTCCAAGAAAAGAGCGCTTCGGCTGTAGATAAGGTGCTTGAAGATTCGAATACTGAGATCACATGAGCAACGAGGACAAGAAGTTAGGTCATTGCTACAGCAATTACGTTACCGCGACACGCTGGTCATCATTGATATTGACTGCTATCCAATAACGATTTCGTTTTGCGTATAGACTTTCAAACAAGAGACAAGTCCTGAGGAAGATGGAGGCTACCAGTGATTATACATTGTTGGACAGAGAACGTAGCTCGGGAAACGTTTCAACATAAATGACTTGTCTTTGTCGGAGCCGCTTTGTACACTTTGTAATTTACATGAGTTGTAGGCGGACGTTTAATGTGAATTCATTGCGACACTCATCAGGATGTCCTTCATTATGATGCCACCTTGAAGAAAACAACACCCACAGGAATGATACGCAATGACGATTATTTTCTCGGCGCGTCACATAATGGAGCTGAGCAACAAGTCTTTATCTTGCTGTGTACAATTTATTTGGTTTGCTGATGGTAGTTGCATATGCCAAAAAATGGCCTATAAGCTCCGTAATTCGAGTTTCACAGCACCGGAAAAAATGTCCCAATTAAACGTATGCCGAATCATCGAAGCTATCAAGAAGACGGTAAACAAGTGTCTATTACATCCATGTATTTTCATTATCTTGATGAATAAGTAAATCCGCAACGCAAGTGTAAAAGCCGCAATTATCGCCATTCGCCACTTCGTACACAATGTTACCGCGGCTCAATATCCCAGTGTGTTAAGCCGAAACGTGCTCTGAACCCATACCTTATTACGTACCTCATCATCAACACCACCACACACACGTGTCGACAATACTTTCTTTTTTGGCGGAAAAGTGGCCGGTGACTGATCGTTCGCCCATCACAATTTGGCAAGCGAGTTTTATGCCAACATGCGGACCGCGGCTGAAGCTCTGCATCTTCAACAGTTTCCGCCGTGTTTGAGTCTTTTGACACTGCGCGTCCGTTGCTTGAAGAGAAAACGAATCCCCTCAATGCCGCATCTGCTCTGGAAGAAGCCATGCGAGGGGCCTGCGTCCAGGGTCGAAACGAAACTGCTGAGCACTGCATCTGCTGCTGAAGAAACCTGACTCGCTAACGCACAATCGTGGTTGGCGTGGTTGGCGTGGCTGGCACAATCGTGGTTGGCGTGGTAGGCAGCTCTGAAAGCAGGCGGCGAAAACGAAACTATTATTTGTCGCAGCTTTGACCCCAGTCGCTCTCGACGCGATCATAAAGAGCGCCCATGCAGTTCGTGTAGCCTGAGTAAAATAAAAAACGAAACGAGTTTGCCACCGCCGCTGAAGCCCTGGTGGGCAAAAACACGTTTGTGGTAAGATGGTGGATGACGACCGCGGCTTTCTGAAGGCCGATGGCCGATTCATTTGTTCACGAACGCTGTTTTCACTCCTCTGCGTGGCATATTTGCGGCGCACTTCTTGCTTGACGCACTCCGAGTGCATTTGAAGCTAACGAGGTTGCGGCAAAATAGAACCACAATAACGAGAGTTTAATAGATGGATGGATGAATAACCTTTATTTCGGTTCCTCGGAACGCGCCCTAGCGCGTTGCGGGCCGCTCCCACGTCGGAACAGAAAGACCAAGTCTCGCTGCTGCAATGAAACAATACATATGCTTGGCGGGACTAGAGAACACGTCCTAATTATTCGATTTCCCGAATTAACGTGCTTTTACAGTATGCTTGCGTATATGTACGTGTTCGCGCGTTCGTATGCGTGCGTGCGTGTGTGCGTGCGCGCGCGTGTGTGTGTGTGTGTGTGTGTGTGTGTGTGTGTGTGTGTGTGTGCGTGCGTGCGTGCGTGCGTGTGTGTGTGTGTGTGTGTGTGTTTGTGTGTGTGAGGCTTGGAACAAAAATTCGTATGTTTGTATGTACAAGAAATTCTCATCTCTGTGGCAGACAGCCGCGTTCTAGCTAGGCTTGATAAGCTCGCACGCGAGCGAACAGCGCACATTGCTTCCTTCATCCATGTTTCTTTCGAGAAGTGCGAGGATATGCTTTTGTCTTAGCTCACAAACACAGAGTAATCCGTATGGTGGCTGAAACTTTCGTCGTGGGAGAGGTCTCCTTGTTTTCTCCACGAAATTGAATCCGCCCTATAGACGGATCTACTTTGCCATCACTCGGGGTCTTTCTGATAAAGCCCCGAGGAATTGTGGTCCTTGCGGAGTCTCGATTACAACTTCGAGGCCGTAAAACGAAGGAAGAAAAAGAGGATCCCAAATGAAAAAAAAAGCAGAAAATGTATTTTAGCAGCGAAATAAAAGGAAAGTAGAAATGAGGAAAACTGATGTCGGCAAGCACGGCGCTGAGACACTCCTCCGAGTGATCTTAGAGCGAGATTTTCTTTCACTGAAAGTTTTTTTTTTTTTCATTTTGACGTGCTCAGTGGTGTTGCTGTTGATGCTGCTGCTGCGGGTCACTCAGCATCTAAGTAAACACATGTGAGCTTCAGGCTTAGACTTCGGCGTACCAACTTTGTATAGACCATATACGATGAGCATCAAAGTAATGATAGCGAGAATATTTTCTGTTCGGTGAACCTTATAGGATTCACCCACAAATTTCAAAAATTATCAAACTCGAAAGAACAGCGCCACTTGAATGAGACGAAACACAATGGAAACAAACACGCTGCGTGTTTTGTGGTATTTCGGTTTACGTATCGTTCTTCCTCCTTCGCGTTTTTCCTCCTTCAAGTTCAGTAATGCACCGACCAGCCCAATTCAGCACAGTGATTGAAGCGCGAAATAATGAGTTGTTGAAGCGACCGACAAAGCGACGCGCGTTTAGCTTGTGGGTCGTGTTTATCTCTGGTCACATCGTTCAGTATATAAATGAAGTGAAAGTTGCTCGTCCTGTAAATTCCACAGCGCTCATAACACCTATATCGAGCGACTCACCCGTATCGATATTCTCATTCAGTAAAGGTATCTATTTGCCTCCTCCGGCTCGCCTGAATCATTTTCCTCAAGACTTTTCAATACAGGTTCTAGTCACTGTCACTGCCTCGAAAAAAGATGTTTGGTCTCGTATGTGGACAAGTGTATATATATACGATTCTAAGCAAATGTTTAGAGACCCCGACACCAGCAAATGATAAATATTCTGTTCTAGCGGAGATTGACAGCACAGCATTGCTTTAATGCACGGCACTTGCAAAACCTGTGCACTTAGGCTCCACCACATGAATTCTGCCAACATACCCAGACTGCAGAGAAAAATAAATTGTGGAACTAATTCGTCCCTAAACTTTCGCACGTGACTGTGCGTACCAATGTCCGTATGTTGAAATATGTGGGCATAGCAAGGTAGACGGACCTTGAAATTATGAAGTACATTTTCGTTGCGCGCGACTCACTGAGCATAGAAACAAAACTGCAATTCCCGAATGAGCAGGCTCATAGGGGCTCACTTTATTCAAGAAACCGTGCTGTTTTATTACGTGTGTTGCTCGGGATCCGGACAGTCACATACGGCGTATCGCTTCACTGCGCGGTCTTGTAGCGAACGCACTGTGCGCCTACTCGCGCTACCATCTCTCATGACAAATCCCCGCCAACTACATCTCAAGTTCATGTCCTTGTAAGAGTGAGTAGCCAACACATTTATAAAAGTATAGTTTAGGTAGGCGTGTATATATTGGGTCATCTGAGTATTACATTTATTATGTCTGTTAAGGTGAACCGAGAACTTGGCACAACAGAGCTAGGTATGGCAAGATATTTCAGTCTTGCGAATTCTAGCGGGAGATCATAAGACCAGGCGATACCTGGCGTGATCTTTCGTATCTGTTTGCTATTTCCAACGAGTGTTTCACAAAGAAGTGAAGAAAGCTTCATTCTACCTAAACAAATAATAGGTTTACCTGAACTATAACGACCTCCTAATAGAAGAGGGCCTTACATATGCCGACATATTGATCGACACGATTCTTAATTACATATGTTTGTTATGATCGACTCTGTACGTGCCATGTCTCAGCCAATCCTGCTGAGCAGAAACGAGGGCGTCATATGGCGAAGGGCACAAACATATTCACCTACCAACGAATTACATGCACCACACATATGCTTTAAGAGTACCCGCATGCCACAATTGTGGAGGCTATCCGCATTTCGTGTTTAACGCGTCCTTGATTGATGTTTGTATTAGTGTACGACAGAAACTTTAAAGACTTCAACAGATTGTTCAAAGAGTCAATAATTAGACAGAATCGAAGAAAATGAATGGAGAATATGCAAGACACAGTCTTTAGACATCCAATCTGGTGAAATGAGGCGTATTATCTAGATTATATTTGTTATTCGTGGAAATATTTTACCACGTAAAGGCGGGCACGCGCATCCATACAAGTCGTGGGCATTTTTTTTTCAACATCCGGGAACTCACACAAGTAGGGAAGCAGGGCCTGCTTCGTTACAACAACAATAGCTCCCTGTTTGTCGTTGTATCCTGTTCACACCAGCTCGCACCTCCGATCTAGCAGCTCAAGTCTGCCGCCCTCAGTACGTTGCTAATTTGCAAACGGCAAGGAAATTATTGGCGAAATAGAAATTTCCCGTGTCTTCTTGAAATTGTATTTGGCCGAAAATCTTCGCACCTTCATGCTCCCCACGAACGAACTTCAAGTATTCTTTCTTCAAAGCCGGGGCTTATTTACACAGCGTTAAAAATGTTACTGGTAGCATAGGATCCCCTTCCTTAAAATAAAAAGAATCATATTTTCACGGACGTACACGTGATCCGGCCTGCAAGGAATCATTAGGCCATGTTTTCAAGAAACGCACGCGCTTCATGCGCCTAATCCTTGTTATAGTCCTTTTGTAAGGTTCCTAAGGACGAGTCAATAGTCTGAGAGGCGTACTATAGATCCCTTCGCTTGCGTCTCGTACAACGCGCGTGCCAAGGACCACAGTTCTCATTAAAGGTAGCACGGCTCAACGACTGTCTTTGTTAGCGCTGTTCTGTTCGCTACAAACCGTAGCTTAGTACGAACTCATAGCGATTCTGCACACACTTCTTTGTTCTGTGCTCTGAAGAATAATGTAAATCGAATGACCTTTGGCGACTACTTCGTTCGCCTGTGCTCCCGAGGCCATCGAAATAAGGGTGATTACCTTAGAGGGTTTATTACGTGTTTCAGCACTCCTATCCACACGACCTACACGTCGGCCAGTGAGTTCTTGTACGAAAGGTCAAGGTCAAAAGAGCAAAAGGTCACTAGGCCATAATTACTGAACGCAGCACTTCACTCCAAATTGGCAGGAATAACATTTACGGAGTACTAACATATACAGAGAAAATGTTTAGCTAAGCTGAATACCGCAGTGTCTGGAACAGAAAGTGAAGGTGAGTGTTACGTAGTGAGAGCACATGCCCGCAATTTATAGAAATAAAAAAAAAATGGTGAGGAAGAAAATGCCGTAACTGGATGGTGCGCTTACATCGCAGTCACAGGTTTTACGTCGTACCGTGCTCACACGTTATAAATATTGTTCTTCTTATTCCTATAATGTAGATTCATCTTCGTACAATATCTTGTGTTTGTTGTGTCATGAATTTGTACCTCTGGCTCCTTTCTAGCTAACCCGTCACGGTGGTCTAGTGGTTATTGTGCCCGACCGCGGAGGCCGCATTCCGATGGCGGCAAAATGCTAGAAGACCAAGGGCTTAGACCCTAGGTACACATTAAAGGCTCCCAGGTGGTCGAAACTTCCGGAGGCGTCGACTACGGCGTCCTTCGTAATCATGACGTGATTATGGGACGTAAAACGCCCCAAATTATTATACTTTTTTTGCTTTTATTCTTTTAGCGTCGCTCGGCATTTCTTCATCAATGTTTGCCACTTATGCCCCTTTGCAAAGGTGTTCAAGAAACCCACACTACCAAACTCTCAAACTCAGCTCCCAACTAAAGTTGTCTGTCTATTTTTTTTTTAATAAACAGATACATGGAGAACGCAAACTAAAAGCCTCACAGCTACAACTGATTTCAAACACAAGAAAGCTCATTTTTTATCTAATGAAGACTCTGTAATACACCTGAAACGAAGGTTCACGAAAAAACACACTTAAACAGTGGCATACTTTGAGGCATTCAAGTATTGCCGTTATCGATATAGGAAATTACGTTCAAATATAGCAGCTAATAATGATTTATGCAGATTTTAAATCCTCTTTTCCCGTATGTTTGACGTCAGAGTATGATCTATAATAATTCGCCGTATCGAGATGCCATGCTCGGGTCTACTGTTTGAACTTTTAGTTCTGCGGTTATTTTAAAACGCCGCCGTATTACACTTCTCAATCTCAATTTCTCAAGCCGCGGCCAGCCTCCCAGAAAATTACTTGCCCTTCGAACCGTTATCGCTGCACGAAGGGGCACGAGACGGGTTTGCTTAACGAGAAATATATAGGAAGTTTTTCTTTACAAAGAAAAGTACACAAACAAAAGAAAACGTTCCAGCTGCTGGAGACGGTATGCTTCCTAGTAATATGCATGATTTTTATTGAGATTGAGAGGTCCCTCGTGTCCTTGCGCCACGAGATAAGCCTAACCTTCGCAGGAGGGGTTCCGAGTTTGGTCAGTCATTAATTTGGTGTTCTCTGTTTTCGGAAAGTTTTCACTGTTTTTTGATGTTTTAAAAAATGCATAAGTTGAGCGGAGGACGGAAGCCTGGAGAGGTGAAAAAATTCACGAACGCGGGGTGTCGCGAGAACCCAGCTTTTCGACAAGCAGTATTGTGTTCTTCAAGTCGTAACGCTCTCAATGCTACCAAATAATGACGTGTGAACATCTTTATGTTGCCCTGTGGCATTTTCCATTACAAATCAGGGTAACAGCGAAACGGAGTGACCCTTGAAAATCACAGCGGTCTAACAATGTGTGACCCAGAGAAAAATAAAGTTGAAGTTACACTAAATATAGCCACATTTCAAGCTCTGCTTACATTCAGTACTGTATCAACGAGCGCTACAGTCATTCTAATACAGTGAGCTACCTGCATCAAAACTTTCTTAGGATAGAGAGGGACAAAACAAGAAGAAATAACTAGCGGAAATTACATTAAGTATTTATTCAGGGAGCTACGTGCAGGACCAAGATATGGTTATCAATAGTGAGGGACTCCGGGATAGATTTTACCACGTGGCATCTCTTAACGTCCATCGAAATTGTGTACAAGGGTAATAGTGGGAAAATATTCGTTGTCATTTATTTACACGTATTTTGTGGTAGTCGGTTAGCATCTTCTAGGACACCCATCTTTTTCGCGCTTCGCCTCCACCGAAATGAGGTGGCTGTTGCCCGAGTAATATTGCCTAGCAACCGTTCAACTACTTAGTAGATGACTCACAGGTCAGGGCGCTCTAATTAGAGACAACGCCTGCCTCAAAGCGTTCACAGGATAGCCACGTCCCCCTGCTTCAAAGTTGCGTTGCGAATGTCAGACGGGCCAACCGTACACTCTCAACACTAATTGAGCTGGCGACCAACAAACGAGCTGCAGGGGTACCGTATTTTCTTCTGTGTTGTTCCCACACGCGCAATGCTGGCACGTTACACAGCAACCAGCGATGATTAGCCATGTTTTTTTAAGTGAAATTTTCGAGGCAAATTTGATAATTGCTGCAGCGGGTCTCGTCTTCGTCCTCCTAAGTCGGTGTGGACACCAGCTTTGAGCCAGCCGAGCAAAAGGCGCCTTACTGATCTATTTAGAGCCTCTAAGTACGCACATACATATGTACACACATATATACAAATACACATGTTTGGTTTCATCACTAGTCTTAATTTTGTAGGAGCTGCGCTGCGCTCCTACTACAAAGGCAAGTACAGTTCTCAATAAATATTTCAGTCTGATTTACAGTTGCCTATACATAAACATAGATTAACCATCGCTTATTTTTCTTTTCATTTTCATTGCCTAGAACATCAAAGTGGCACCTCCCCAACCCAATTATCACTCCCCAAACTTTGCATCAAGTTTTCGACAAAAAAGACAAGGAGCGCGGGCATTACGCGAATAAAAACGGTAATTCCTTGAGTGAAGAGCTCCTGGCACATCCCATCTGGCAGCGGACTATCTTGTCACGAAAAGTACAGGGCCTACCTTGCGTGAAAGAAGAAAGTTGCCGAGCTACCTGAACCATGCCGTGACGAAGTGGGGCGTAATTAGGGCAAGGACTTGGGTTGGCGTGCTCAAATAAAGGCAAAGGCTTACGTATGAGCGCTGCACCTCAAGGAAAACTAATCTCGCACAGCCACTTTACCAAAATTATTTGTACGAGCTTGCGTCGGTTATGTGCAGAAGCGCATGCCCGGATAGAGAAAAGATAAGGAAAATAGACATCTTTGATGTCTATTATTCTTATCTTTTCTCTATCCGGGCATGCGCGTTTTGGTAGCACGGGCATGCACGTTTTGTCCTCTGAAAACTGGGGCGCGCAAATTCAGGCAAAGTGGTTTCTTAAAATTGCTATCCTTAAATTCAGCTGAACTGTTCTGTAGATGCAAGGTAAGAAGAAACAGGTACAGCGGGCGCCGTATGCATGGGAAGCATCGTTTGCCTTGCAGCTAATTTGGGCTCACTGGGTACTTACAATCCTGGGTGTTCGTATATCCATAGGCGTATCTACCGGGTGGGGCAAGGGAAGCGCTAGACCCCCGCCCCCCCATGAGTAACGTTGGGAGCCCCCCCCCCCCCCTTTCGACAGAGGTTATTGCCGGCTGCAGACTGGGAAACTAACAAGTCAGGCAAAGTTTTACTTGAATGCAGCACAAACGTAAATTTGTAATTAAATTTGTCCTACGATTCTGCTGTGACGACTGTCCTCCGTGTATCATGACCACGCACTGTGGGCTACCTGCGGTGCGGGCTGCCTATTCCATGCTTGCGCGCCTTGCGCTCGAGCATTGCAGAGGAGGCTATCGCTCAGCAGGGGCTCTATAGCATTACAGCAATCTGTCATGGTTTTACTTTGTTCTCTCTGGCCCGAAATTTAAGCAATCCGCGACCAAAAAATGGGCAGGAACCAGTAAACGTTTTATAGCCCGATAAAACGCTCTCCCTTTTCAGGAAATTCAGTGTCTGTCTTTGAAAACGAATAGCATCGCCACTGCTCCATATTCAAGATGCCGTGAGTTTATGAGTGTGCAGAAGCAGGGGCGTAGGCAGAAATTTTTTTCGGGGGGGGGGGGGGCACTTGATTTCAAGTTTGGGCCGGGCACGTAGATGTGGTCAAGTGTCACTTTGGGCTCTGTATGCCATAGGGAAAAAATATTTCGGAGGGGGGCACGGGCCCTGTGCCCCCCCTTACATTCCCACTTTAGTCTCCAATTAGCCTGCTTCACTTGGCTTATCATATCGTAGCCTGCAGCGATCGTGGCGGTTTGTAAGAAGGCAGTGGACTAGAGCATATTGAGAAGCCCAGCTTTCAAGTTTGCCCCGTTACTTGATCAACCTCACCAGGGAGATGATAAGCGTCCACGGTTTTCTGGACTAAGAAGGCTGCCTACCTGCAAAGGATGGTGTCTGTTCCTAATAATGTTTATTTCTCTCTCTACCTCTTTGTAAGCAACGATGAGTTCACAGAGAGTTGTACACGATCAAAAACAACTCAACAAGGTTACACTACAACTGAAAGTATCTATTATACACATATGGATACATCTCGCCCGCTGCTATAAGCAGCCGCTGCCAATGTTACATTGACGGGCAGCCTTCTTAAATTACGTTCAGAAAGAGACACTGTCTGGATATTAAAAAAGAATGAGTTATTGTTCAGCACAGTTATGTGCTGCTTATTGTGCACATTTCACTTTAACGCCGAGAGTTTTCACAGGCTTGTGACGTCGCGTAACAAGGAGGCGATTTTATGGCGCATTGAAATTTTTTTACTAATGGCGAAGAACCAATGACAAATAATACGCCGTATTGGAAATAGTTGTGTATTATTATTTTTTACGCAGTCATGCGCACGTGGTAATTACGCGGTGGATCACTTACGCGTCATTTGTTGCGTCGTTTTACGAGCAGGTTCTGTAAGCATGACCCAGAAAATTTCGACCAGTCATTAACAGCTAACGATCTATACGTAAGGAAACAATGCGGGATGTTTGACCACATTCTTTCATGTAAAGTTTGAGCTTACACAGTTTACGTAGGCTATTTACTTGGAGGAACCGGAGGGGAAGAGTAAATGGCCACTTCACCGCTTTCCCGTCCACACGCCACCCAAGCTGGGAAAAGTAGGAAGGCAAGGAACGACACCTAGTATATATATATAAATTCGTAGTCATTTATAATGTTATAACGATACACAACCAGCTCAATGTGGTTTGCTTAAGTATTAATCAACTGAACTTGGTCTTCTTCTTAAGAAGGACTTTATATTAGAGGGCTCTAACAGTAAAGAAATTTAAACTCGGCTTATCCTGAAGACTTCTGGGAAGTACCTTGCTTTGTCAGCCACATGTTTTGTTTAATAAGTGAGAATTTCAGGTACCAGAGTCATAGCAGGTTCTTCATAGTCATCGTATCTACAACACCAAACTAAGAGTGGGAAGTTTGCTGATGCAATGCTCAGATGATCGGGTTAAATTTGAGTGTACTTTTTAAACTTCACGGTAATATTTCCAAAATGTTATTAAACACTGCTGTGTTGCCGCGGTATAGGGCGGCCTAGCCTGCCCAATCTGATTGTGCAGACTCTTCCTTGACTTAAAACAAACAGTTTTGGACAGCAAGTCATCTGATCAGCTATATCTATCTATCTATATATATATATATATATATATATATATGTGTGTGTGTGTGTGTGTGTGTGTGTGTGTGCGTGTTTCATTCTCTGACGAAGGCCGTGCTACGGCCGAAACGTTGGGCATAAAGTATTGCTTTCTCGAACGTGCCCCCTCTTGTTTTCCTATGCGTACCAGACCCACTGAATATATATATGTATATACAGCGGCAGAGTGAGCGACGCCAGCCCCTCCCACTCGCGAACGATTTGGTACGCCACTGCGTATATCACATCAAAAATAAGAAGGCATGCATCGACTAAGACCGGGCCTCCGCCAGTGTAAGGGACAAGCCAACTCACTTTACATTTGCACGATGTGGGAATACCTGAGATTTAGAAAGGTATCATGCATACGGCTTCATCATCTAGGCACCAGCGCAGTAGTTAATTTCCTAAGTTCGACTCTTTGTCGAAGCTCTGTAAGCCGACGTCGAATTTGAAGTAACCAATTATCCCCCGAAACCACCCGCGTTGTGATCATGTAATAGTTGTACTCGTCCTCATTACATCTCAGATACAAGTGCAGCTTATGATTCGGGGAACGACGGCCGCCTTAATGTATTTCGCTTCGTTTTTTAGGAATAACTATATTAACACTTATTTGTCCTTAAGGTCGTACTTGTTGAATCAAAAAGAATCAGCAGACAGACACCAAGGTTTCGCATTTAACTACGTACTTCGTTGAAACCTTACCATTCCTACTGACATATCTTCCAACGGACATCAACTGGCGGTATAAGGATTCAGAAAGTCACCTGCACTTTTACTAAACATTGAGGCATGCTTCAACCAAGACTGTCGGGTTATTTTTGAGAGGCATAGTGAAGAATATCGGCAACGTATACATACGGCCATAAATAAAAAAGCCAGACAATACTAGAAACCACAATATGTAGATGGCAGCGTAATAAGATTCGCCAGGTATGAGAGATTCAATTCCCGAATGAAAATAGATTCCCTTTCCTTGGTAACCGTAAAAGCTTTTTGGCATATCGAATTTTCCTTCACACTTCGCGCAGTCCTATATTCTTGGCGTCAGTGGCGTAGGCGTAGCCACACCGGGCCCGTGCCCTCCCCCCCCCCCATGATTTTTTTTTTCCATGGCATACAGAGCTCGAAATGACACTCCACCGCATCTGCCTGCCCGGCCGCCACTTCAGATCAAGGAGGTGCAACCCCCCCCCCCTCCCGGAAAAAATTTCTGCCTACGCCCCTGCTTGGCGTCATGTTCGTCCTTCTTTAAAATGACTCACTTCGTAATCATGATCAGCGACCGAAACCAAATTTAATGCTTGAATGCACTATACGGTGTGCACATTATTGTAACTTCGTGCTTCAGGAGGCGCGCTATGGTCCTGCGATCGAGCGTTCACTACATTTTGTTGCTGTATGTGTGGGAGTGTTCAAAGGGACAGCGTTTATTAAAGCTTTCTCAAGAAGTACCGGATGCTTCCACGAAGGCCAAAGTAATACTTAATGGCCGGATTTCGAGCAAAATATTCAATACCGCTTACAGTGTACACCATCCAGTTGTACGAGCTCGGTGTGCCGCGGAGCTCGGTGTGCCGACTCACCGCGGAACGCGGTGAGCCGGCGTGAAGTGCCCACCACTCAACTAACTTTCGTGGACATCATAGATAATCTTTGAATTTCGTCTTCTATACGAGATAAACTTTCCAGCAACGCACAACAGCTAACCGTGCTTATACCAAATAATCATATGTGGGGTGTAACTTCCCGAAACCACGACATGATTATGAGGGACGCCGTAGTGAAGGGCTCCAGAAATTTAGGCCACCTGGGGTTCTTTAACGTGCACCTAAATCTAAGTACACGGGCCTCAAACGTGTTCGCCCCCATCGAAAACGCAGCCGCCGCGGCCGGGATTCGGTCCCGCGACCTTAATCGTGCTTATATCTTTTGGCCACTGGCGACACTTCGCTGGTGAAAATTGTGAACTCTCCTTTTTCATCGCACCAATCGAATACCTTACCACATCCAAGAATGCAGACACGTCCTTAGATGTGATGGATGTGGACACGAATGCGGCCACGGCCATCAGCTGAAGTGACTTGGATAGGCGCTTGGACGGGTGTTCATGACGTGTGTTCTAAGACGAAACAACCGCTTCGGCTCTCGTGCGCCATAATGGTGGCAGAGGTAGTGACGAACACAAAACAAGGCACGTCAAAAGCTGTGACGGATGTGGCACGACCATGCATTTCTTTCTCCGATGTCAGAAGCGGAACCTGACATATACGTTCAAACAAATGCCCTTAAATACATTATGTAAACCCAAACGAAGTTGATCATGTAGAATGCTATAATTGGTGTGCTAAATAAACACCACGTAAACATGAAACTGCATGCTCAAATGCCGTTAGTACTAAGCATTTTGACGGGACCCCAGGTGATTGGGACATGGATATCACCCGAAGAATTACAGGCAAGCCTGTGCATTTTACTTTCTTCGAATATGCATTGCAGAAGTAATCTTTCGAGCTTAAACAAGTGATGCTCACAAATAATATATCAGTAAGCTTTCACAGGCCACTAAGACACAACACTATCATCACACACCTAACATAAGCTAATTAAGGTTTTGCTGCGTTAAATCATCAACTAAATGCAACTCATTTTAGCTAGCGTACAGTCATCCTTGCGGAAAAGCTTTCAGTGGAACTATTCATCACACGATGAGGTTCAAAATGGAGACAGCCGCACATGCTACGCAAGACCATGTTCGATTTCGCGATGTGGCGTGATTCGCGAAGGGAGAGTTGCCGGCGTTGTCGATATCTCGCAGGTGAAGCGCGAAGACACAGTACAGCCCGTTTCGTATATTCTACGCAGGTCGTAATGGTTTCATACACTGCACTCTGAAGAAGCTAGTCTGTGTCTGATCGTGGTAGCAAAATAAAAAAAAATGATAATCCTACAAAGTTCTACAGAAAAGCGAATGGTTTCTCTGATTCTTTCTTAACTTATGGAATGTGGAAAGTATGGGACTCGGCTTCGCCAAAGGTGCATGAAATTGAATTTGATACGGTACGAAGCTTTCGCGGTTACAAGGAGAAAGCACACATTTTCAGATCGGAAATTGAATTTCGCATGTCAGAAAACCAGGATTACGCCGTCGTGGGCACATTATAGATTCTAGCAAAAATCTAATTTTCCGGGAGCATTTTCTACGCGATATACGTTTATGCGTCTATGATGCGCTTGAATATGGTCTTCGAAGATTATAGTTAGGTGACTCGGCAGCAACTTAGCCAATGTCCAAGTGCCAACGAACTGCCGTGAGACCAGCCTGCGTGGAGTTTTATGTGTATGGTAGAAGAAAGAAAGGAAACACCTCTGTGATCTTTAGGAGGTGTCGTCTGTCTTATATTGCGCAGGCTACCTTTGGCACGAAATGTCCGCCGTCTTTCAGGCTTTGTATAGAACATTTGTTCAGCTGGTAAAGAGCAATAGAAGCCTAGTTTAATTATCTTCAGAAATGGTCGTGCAAGTGGGATGCTGCGCTGCGTAGTCCGGGTTTGGAAGCACAGCCATGGACAGTCCAACGGGCCCGCGACGTGGCGGAGTGGGTAGGCCTGTCTGTACCGACGTGGAACTGGCCCTCTACGCGCTAGCTTACACCCCGAAGGACCTTAATAAAGTTTTTCTGTTCCATTTCATTGGATGATATGCTATTTTGTCCTTGAAGCCTTTCATCTAATTATAAGATCTGAAAACCTCGATCAATATTATTATTTCTCTGTAACTCATAACGAGCCTCGCTTGAAAAATTAAACCGGGCAATATATGCACCGGGTGCCTTGAACGTGGACTGGAATTGCATCAGCTGTTTGAAGAGTTACGCGCGACATGTGTTTGGAACAGAATTATGGATGAAAGTGGTGCGTGTAAGTGAGAAAATAAATAGACCAACGTTTATAACTTAACGCAAAGTTCAGGGCAGGCGCACTTCCAGCGTGCACTGCTGGCGGCACCAGCCGGTATTCGGCGACAGACGCCGGAAGTGAAGCGGAGCAGACGATTCGCCATCTGCTTCCAGCAGTGCAGTATTGATCCCTGTCCCGAGAGAGATATGAACACCACTGGTGCGTTCCTCCACACTTGGCTGGTTTCTCGCGCATTCGTGCGAAGTGAGTTTATTATATATATCGAAACCTGACTTCACCGCAACCACCCTGTTATAACCGTGCTGCCGTAATACCTCATGGTCTTCGTTTCGCTCCGATGTATTGAGAAACATTCAACGATATAGTTCTCATGATTGCCCAACTGTGAAGTGCGGGTGCCCGATAGTAGTTCTATGCAGGGAGAATACATAAATCCATAAAGATAGTACACACCCTTTGAAGTTACGCTGCAGGTTCTTCAAATGGCAGCAGCGGTACACCGATGCTGCAGTCCAAGAGCCAGCAGTGTTCGAATGTTTACTAGACATCTACCCTCCCTCCCGAAACACTCCTTATAGAGTTCCAATAATCCCCTATGTCTGCGTGCAGTTCTTGCGGCAATACATGAAAAACATATAGACTAAATACGGATTCCGCATGGAAGCATATGAAATTATTAGAACAATATACGGATCATTTCAGTAGGGCTATTGTGAAAAAGAAGCTAATGTTATTTGCGATCATTGCAATCTAATCAAGGGCATCTATACTCCAATTCTTTGTTGTATGTATTGAATGCAAACAAGCGCTGAATGAGGTCTTTTTTTTTCTTCTTCTTTTTATCGAGGCAAGGCATCCTACTGTTCCAGTGAAATTACGGCAAAGCAGTATTGCCGACAGTTTATAAGTGCGGGTTAAGACTTTGTATGCCTGCTGTAAAAGGTAGCGCGAGGGTAAAGGAACCTTGTCTGAATATGTTTAAAAACTCACAACAGTATACTAAACAAACTGTCGTAATCAAGGCATTGTCTAAATCAAAGAATCTAATATATAATAAATCCAAGTAAGTGTCGTAGTTCATTCTTAAGCGAACTCACTGAGGCATGACACTAAAAAGGGATTGTGCCCAAGTTCTTATAACAGAATTCTGTACCTTTAAAGCTCTTGTCCTGCATGCAACAGCTTATATTCCTTATTTTATACTACTTAAATATTATGTCTTTTTCGTAAGCTGTTTTGTCTTGCCCCAACATCGTTTTCCAGGTTATAATAGCGAAACAGAGGGAAAGCAAATCCGCACCACCACAATATGAGCTGCTCGGATTTTACGTCTGATAACCACGATATGATTGAGGCACACCGTGGTGGAGGGCTCCGGAAATTTCGACAACGTGGGCTCTTTACCGTGTACATAAATCTAATCGCACAGGCCTCTAGCATTTCGCATCCATCGCAATGAGACCGCCGCGGCCATGATCGAACCTGTGACTTTTGCGCACACAGCCGAGCACCGTATAACCACTGTGCCACCGCGCCGACCTGACGCATATATGAATAAACAGTGCGCTAAGGCGGAGAGGCAGAACACCACAATCTGCACGAAGGCACGCAACTACACCGATGTCACCAAGTATACCACAGCTTGTCTATACTCTCTAAGAAAAGAACGAGTACCTATATGTTACTCTTTTCTGTGAGTCCTGACTTTTCACGTATATGACTCTCTCTAAAGAGACACTTTACTGTCTGTTGGGCCCCACGACTCTCCAAAGAGAGTATATTGATGTGAAAACAGAATTCGCATAACTCCTTAAAGGGAGTCATATACGTAGAATGTCGGGACTCAGAGAAAACAGAGGACTCTTTCTTTTTCTCAGAGTGTAGTTTCGTTGAAAAAAAAAAGAACTACGTTAGGGTAACAGGACAGTAATACAGAAGTCAACGTCTGTCGCCTTCGCAACACAGCAGCTGTCGATTATGTTTGCGCTCGTATTGATCGAGAGGTCTGAGAATGTCAGGCGACAATGTGTCACCGAAATATGCTTTGGCCGAGAAGATGGGGTGGACCGAAATGCGATGAACTCCACAAGAAGCGTGAAAAACCCTATTGACCTGGACAGGAACTACAATATAAACATGAACAAAAGAAGCACGATCTACATGCATGACGGAGGGAGGAATGGCGATAACTTAAGAGCCAAGGAGACGGTAAAGTATTGCTTGGACTGCAGTGAAATCAACATGATTCAAAGAGCACACGCAATATGAGGTTGTAGGATGTGGTTTTGTGGGATTCTTTGCTTCGGGTATACGTAAGTATGTAACATTGTTCACCACTTCGTTGCTTTGGCAACCAGAATTTATACATGTTTTCTTTCTCCCTATGTTCTATTTTGCGGTGTATTGCGCGTACTCATTGTTTCGTATCTATTGTATGCATTATATGTAGTGTATGTATTGTATGTAATGCATGGACTGTACGTATCGCATTTATTGTATGTAGTGATCAAATAATGACGTTTGTACTTCTTGAGGACAGCTGACCTGTGTAGACCACCGGTGCAGCCAGAATTTGTTTTTTTTTTTTGCTAAGAGGGGCAGGATGGAGGAGGAGGGGGGGGGGGTCAATCAACCTTTATGTCGTGCGTGTATATGTGCACATGAAAAATAGAAAAAAAAATCTGGGTATGAGGGTTTTCGGCGGGATAGGATGGCAGCTCCTAAGAATGTGGATACGAAACCCAACTTGGAGTTTCTTGCTCAAAATATACTGCGCGGTGGACAACACGCACAACAAGAAGACGGGGACTGCGCTTGTTTCCGTCTTCTTGTTGTCCGTGTTGTCCACCGTGCAGTATACTTCGATCATGAATCACCAACTGGCCCAATCTTCCACTTTGGAGTTTCTGTTGATCTGCTCTTGAACTTTCTGATGCGCTGAAAGTTATGATGAACGCTTTGCTGATGTACGCTGAAGTTTGTATTCAACTTAGTGCTGATGTTCTCTAGAAAAGGGTGTGGTATTTCGCTTAAGATTTATTAGAATTTGCTTAAACTTTCCGTTAGGCTTCCGAAGAACTTCCCTTTATCGAATTTATAGTCTGCTGACATTTGTAAACCTTACATTGACGTTTGTAGACCTTTCAAGTATCGTTTGCTTTACCTTTTACCAGTCATGTGAAACCGATGTGCTACTACAATACCGCACAATAATGTGTGTATGTAAGCTCTTCTATTACATTCTCTTGATTGAACCGAACTATTTACTTCCACCTGTAAAAGCGCTTTCAATTTACCTGCAATGAGCTGAGGGCATGCCAACTATACTGTTCAATGCATCATGTATTCGCACCCTGTGAGATCCAATTCTCCCAGCAAGCTACCCACTCACCACGTACATAATTTTCACATTCTTCTTCTACCAACGTAACATTACCTACCTGATTCAAAGCCCGAGTGCACGCACCATCCGCAGCAACTCGAAGCGGGAGCTCGGTATTCTCACTCACAAGCAGTACCTTGTGATCATGGAAGTAGCATCAAGCATTATTGAAACATACTCTATCGCTTTTACACATTTCCGGTTGCGAAATGCGAAACCAATACACATGTATTTGTTAGTAGTTGCTGTAAATCATAAAGTGCAGTAAATGCGCAGCAAGTTCAGCAGCAGTTCGACAGAACGACCACGTAGGATTTCGCCTTCAAATTCTTCTTTTTTAAATTTTTTATCTGCAGCGCTACTCTCGTGCACGTCAACATGCCAATTATGCCAGCAAATCATCCTGCTCAATGTTCGTGGTGCGCATCTTTTTGTCCTTTAAACTCCATATTCGATGTCTGGCTTTTAGACAAAAAGGAAAAAGAGATGAAAGTATTGGCAACGAAAGAAAACCCCAAAACTAGACATCAGATCAAAGTGCTTCACGGAGATACAGAGCAACCGGTCTCCATCCAAGTGAAGCGCCTCGTTAAACGAAATCCGGGCGGCGGGGTCTCAGCTACGTAAGCGGCTTTGTTCTGTAATGATCAACCTGAACTCTTGAGTAGAATGCGCGATCGACTGCTATTCTCTATAACGAGGCATCGTTATCACGGGATCAAAGTGAGAATCTGCTGCTGCTCGTGATTATTTCGCTTGTGTCATGGTTACAGAGTGACGCCGCCGCGAAAAGAATGCAAGGATCATGTATGTCGCCACCATCGAAGTAAGTCACATGGTCACCAGTGCTTGCTTTGTTACTGAGCTTGCCTCGTGCCATAACGACGGCTCAGCGTCTGCGCGCTAAATGCACAACTCGTAACGATGTTAATGGACACCGTTTCCCAACATGTAGATTTTCGAGCGAAGCAATTTAGGTGGCGGCCGGTGGATGCGACGTCTTACGCGAAAACCCGGCTCCGGCGACCGTACGGAAATGTGGCGCTCGAAGGTGCACCAGCCACATGCGTATTTGTACCCACCGTTTTTCAATCATGGACTCTGCCTTAATAGTGCGCTTGTCGGCGATGGGCAATTTCTGATATGGCAATCTGATCTTTCATCGAGGTGACATGTCATTTCCCGTTGCCACGTTTCATTGTTGCCTGTATATGCACGCATGACCGTTGTTGTTACCTGTAGCACTGGAGTGTTGTGCTGCTAGGCAAGTGAATGACGGTCCGATTCCCAACTCTCGGCAGGTCCGATTCCCGGTCGATACGCGGCAAGGAAGTAAACAGCTTGGATGGCCCATTGCGCAATGGAAATAAAAAGAAAGAAAGAAAGAAAGAAAGAAAGAAAGAAAGAAGAAAGAAAGAAAGAAAGAAAGAAAGAAAGAAAGAAAGAAAGAAAGAAAGAAAGAAAGAAAGAAAAGTGCTACATTAAGCTTCGCTTGCTAAAATTTTCCTGGTAGGTCTAGGGCTCCTGGATTTTATTTGATCACATATTTTTTTTTAAATGTACCGGTCATCTGTCAGAATTCACGGAAGTGGATGCATTGTCACAGTACTTTTACTGAATCAGGGTAGCAGACCGTCCATTGTCAAACTATACCACACCTCGCTCTCTGAAGCCAATGTGACCTGCAGTTGCGGAGGCTTAGCGGTCCTAGAAATAACTATCGAGCACGACTTGAAGTTACAATCTGAAACCACGCTAAGTCGATTGCGGTATGACGTAATTGTATCACTCAATGGACGTCATCCCGCGATAGTTATTTCTGTCACGAAGAAGATGTACACTTGCTCACGTCCCTAAAGGTTATTGAAAACCCCAAGCGTAGAGTAAAAGAAAAAAAATTCTAGCCGGTTCCACACCGTGAGAACGGTCAGTCAGCAAAGCTGTCGCCCCTTTCGTCAGGCATTACATTTCGCTCCTAAGTTTCGCCGAAGTTTTCATGACCATCATCGTCATCATTTGGAGTATCTTGATCATCAAAATCATTCCGAACAGTATCGTCATTTTGTTTTATTTATATATGTATTCGGTTGCCCCTCTCATCCCGTGACCTGCGGTGACGCGTACTTCTATTACTACTCCTACAACAATAACAACAACTAGTACTACTACTGCGACCACTGCCACCGCTACTACCACCACCACTATTACTACTACCACCACCACCACCACCACTACTACCACCACCACCACTACTACTACTACTACTACTACTACTACTACTTCTACTACTACTACTACTACTACTACTATTACTGCTACTCCTTTGCAGTCTCGGCGCCAAACGAATAGAATAGAAGGGGCAAGCAGTGGCCTTCACTAGTTCGCGTAGCTTTACGTAGCGCCATATTTTACTTCGAGAATAGAGGATGCGCTGCGACGTCGCCTCTTCGTCGGAGGCGGTGGAGGAATGACCGTGGGATAAATTGTTTTCGGAGACACGTAGACAAACGTAATAGGAGAGAGCAACGTGACTGGTGCACGGAGCACGACAAGCAAAGCAACGGTGCCGAGAAGAATACGAGAGCAAAGTATCCCGCCACAAACGAGAAAATGCGAGACCTCCAAAGTGGAGCGTCAAGAAGAAACGAGAGGTTATACTCCGTATATCTTACAGCGGCAGGCTTCGTAGCAACGACATTACGCTGACGTGAGCCGATTTCTGAAAGGGCTGACGTGACTAGGCATAAACACATGAACACGGTAAATGACGCTAGCGCTTCCCTGAAACTTGAAAGGAAAAAAGATCAACAACTTAAGCTTGAAACTCAAAAGGAATGAAAGTGAGAAAATTCGACATTAATGCGAAAGACGGCTTTCGAGAGTAGACTGGAGCTGTCACTCTAAATCAAAGAATCAGTGAATACGGCATCAGATGGATGCAGAACAATTTAATTTAGTTGCACTAGCTGCGCTTAAAACTTTCATGCCCAATTTGTTCAGCGGCAACCTCTGCCTTCTCATCATACTAGCTCTCAACATTGCTTTAGTAGTCGCAAGGGTATTTCATCAACAAACAATTTAGGTAGGTTATTGCTTCACATAAGCAGATGCTGTTGCTGAGTCAAATTAAAAAAAAAGAAGTTTCAGCTGTCATTGCTCTAACGGAAAATGGCGGCAAGCGAAGCTTGGCGTGTGCACGCCTGACGTACTAACATTCTTTGTTTCGTTTTTTTTTCTATAATATTGCGCACTTCGCCCTCCTAACTTTCCTTCCTCCATACCGAGAGTTAGACCTTTATCCACGTGCTTAGCAGCGCAACATTTCAGTTGCTGCAGGCAACAACAATTGTCATGCGTTCATATCAAAACAACAATGAAATATGACAACGTGAAATGGCAAGTCACCTCGATAGAAGATCAGATTGCCGTATCAGAAAGGGCTGATGATCGACAAACTATGGCGAGAGCATCAATTACTGTGACATTTTACAGCGAAAGCTGTTATGAGATCATTTCACCGGCCGTTTTTGGTGCCGTAGTTGTCCGCCGCCGCCGCCGCCGCCGCCGCCGCCGCCGCCGCCGCCGGTGTCCGTAACCAGTATCGCTCGAAATAAGAAAAAAAACTAAATAAGAAAAAAATTCCAGGATGGAACGAGGTTCGAACCTGGGCCCTCTGCGTGGGAGCCCAGTATTCAACCTCTGAGCCATGCCGGTGCTTGAAATGCTTTGCAAAAAGGTCCTATACAGGCTTCATGTCGGGAAGGAACCACATTAGCATATGCAATATAGCGTGGTAAAAGAGTAGAATAAGCACCAAGCGTCGCACAACGCGAATTCTGTAACCAGGCGTCACACAATGTGAATTGCGCAACGAGTAGGTTGTTAAATGCTTCCAACCCATTACAAAGAGCTCTGCCACAATTCTTCATCGTCATCACGCAAAGCATCAACAAAGTGCGCATAATGCCTTACATGCGTTTAGCAGGTACCACGGCTGTTTGTAGAATGACGAAAAATGGCACAGTGCCTACTGCCCTACTTCTCAATAATTACAATGATTTATAGCGTAGTGGGTTCCTCGCAAGTGCACTTCTGTTGGTTGCCAAGGAAGCCCATAAGGCTCCCATGATCCATTTCCTCAGGGTCTCAATAAAGTCAATTCTCTCTCTCTCGCTCTACGTTTCTCCGGTTAACGTATGTTATAAAGCGTGGTGGGACAGTTAAATAACGACCCGGCGTCACACAATATGCATTACGTAACTAGTGGGTCGTTTAAAGCTTCCAACCCATTACAAAGGGCGCAACCATAATTGTTCATCGTCATCAACCGCCGCATCAACAAACTGCACATAATCGCTTACATATGGTACCTCGCTTCTCCGCAGAACAACGAATAATGACGTGCTGGGTGCTTCCCAACTTCCCAAAAAATACGCTTTGTGGCGTAGTGGGTACGTTGCTAATGTACTTGTATTAGTAGCCACAGGAGAGTTTATAACGGGCTCTAGAAATGCCGCTCTTCCAGCTTTCGCTGTGACTGTGCTGCGCTTTTCGCGCAGGCCTGGCGTTTTTTTATGCTTTCTGGGGAAGACTCAGTGCTCTTGTTTCTAAAGCACCGTATTAGCAAAAGCTGTCTAACACAACTGTTCCGTTCGACAGGCTATATCAGGATAATCTACTGGTAGTGGAGGGCACCCGGATGCCATGAGATGGATAAAGGCTTCCAAGTATAAAAACTGAATTAAATGTCAAAAATACAACCCCTGCTTTTATCTAAATTATTGTAAGGTAACGTATGATAGCCACATTATTTACGGCTTTCCAATGCGCGATATCTTGCAACTCGAGTGCTAACATTAAACGTAAAAGTCCCCAGAAGCATTCATTCTTTCATGTGCAATTCAATTACAACTGTCGCCTTTACTATGTACTACATAATTTATTCACAGCGTAACAAAAGCAAACACAAAGACGCGCCTTATGAATACTTTATAAGTGGATTCGATAAAGTGAATATGCTCAAAGTAGTCATATGAAAAACATTGCTGATCCCTCCGCCCTAGGAAGCAGTATAACACGAAAGCGAAACGAGGCTTCACAGAGGTAGTTGAGCGTTTGTTCTGCATTGATATATGAGAGCTTGTACAATGTCTAGTGTTTGGCAGCTAAGCACAATCAAACTCAAAGAACGACGCACAAAACGAACGCACTAGTATACTCAGGACGAGCGCGAACTGTCGCAGTTAATACTTTTTTTGTGTTTGAGAAGCGCTCCTTTCGCAAACGCGGCCACTGCAGCGAGCGAAGTGACCTTCGTGCTCTCTGCAACTTCAACGCAACCTTTGCGGTGAACGCACAAGACGTACAAACGGCCCCATCACGAGATAAGCGCGCGCGCACGGGCGAACACGCCCTGTAGGGCAAAGTACTGTGAAGGCGCGCATCGCAACGAGTGGGACGATCACCTTTAAAGCGCGCCCTTCACGCCATCTCACTGGTGATAACGAGAACACGCTGAAGTGCCACCGAGATCTGAATACCGGCAGCGGTAAATGGTGTGTATAAGTAGTTCGCCGTTATTGTGCTTAAGAACTTACGGTCTGTGGACGAGTCATTTCCTTTTTTTTCGCTCACCTCTCGCTCTCTCTGTTTCTCCCATCTTTCCACTACCCTTTCCTTTTCCCCCGGCGTAGGGTAGCCAACTAGACTGCTGTATGGTTAACCTCCCTGCCTTCTTCATTTTGCACTCCTTCCTTTCGTTTAGCGCCGCGCGCTGTGGAGCGAGGGGTCGTAGGTTCGATCTTATAGTTTTTTTCTTTGACATCATTCAGTGTACATTTTACAACGTCATATCCGTGACCGAAATACGTCAGTCAAGTCTCTTTAACACTTTCGTGCTAAAAAGAGCTTGTTAATTGAATTCATACCGATGGAAGAATCCTTGAGCACACCCTTTTGGCATGCGCTTTACATACAGCGAAGGCGTCCTAGTAGGTGGTGTCGCAGCCACATTCGCCAATACGACTCAGGTTACATAATCGAGCACAGCGTGATTACCACTGAATCATACCGATGAACACAACGTGCAACCCTATGCATTACGTAAGAGCGTAACACGCAGCCTACAGTACCGTTTCTTATGCACGTGAGCTCCGTAACGTGCAACGAATTTTTAAGTTAAATGAAGAAAATTCGCTATCCTAATATGCCTGTTCGAAAGCTCACTGTCCTAAACAAAACGAAGGCTAGGAGAGGGCATCGAGATAGAGAAGGAATGTGAAGGATAGAGAAGAATAGAGAAGGAATACGAATTGATGAAAACACTCGCAGATAATCGCTACCGT
Organism: Rhipicephalus sanguineus; assembly: GCF_013339695.2. Lineage (NCBI taxonomy): Eukaryota > Metazoa > Arthropoda > Arachnida > Ixodida > Ixodidae > Rhipicephalus > Rhipicephalus sanguineus. The sequence goes on along the minus strand of NC_051182.1, from coordinate 116,338,522 downwards.
TCACAGCACAATGTAATAGTTGTGAATAGTTAGTGCTGAAGTTGTATTGCACGCTTGTTTTTCTTCCTGAACAGGGGTAACAACAAATTCTTTCGACTATGGCAGCGCTGACTTCTGAAGGCGATATCTCGAAATTATTATGGCGAATGTCTTAGATGACTCATCAAACGCGAAAAGTGGCAGTCTGCGGCGTCAACACGAGCGATGTAATAAACCATCGCGACGCTATGACCTCACCAGATGACGTCACCAGGGCGTCACACGCCACCAAAATTTGTGATATCGTCATGATGTCTCTTTGACGTAACATAACGCGACGTCACACCATCCCATTACGTCGCTTGTGTAATGGTGGACGGATGCCGGAAACTCTGTGAAACCACGGGATTTGCAGGAAGCTCCCAATGCCTCCGATCCCGGAGGCAGTGAAAAATCACGTTGGGTGCAGAAAACTTTCTGATGGAGGGAGTCACTTCAGTCGACTCCGAAGATAATGATCGCCTTCCTCTTTGAGACGCTTTAGTTAAATGCGTAAGTAGCCGTGGCGCTTTTTGTCCTTGCAATTGTTGCCTAATATCAAGCGATTGTTTCATTAGAATCTATTTTGAACAGTAAGGTATGTAGAAAAAAAAGACTTCCCTGAACCAGTTTATTTTATTCAGTTTACGGCCTCATGTCCACTATTTGCTCACTCTCTTTGAGCACGCCGCACGTGCGTACACGCATTGCTAAACATTTGCGTATGACTTCAGGCGAGCATAGGATCCTATTGTCGACAAGAATCGAAGCGAAACTTTCGCAGCATGATCTATCAATCTATTCTCGTCTCGCAGGGAATATCGATGAAAGACTCTATAGGGCAGGATTCAGCCATCGATTCACAGCTGCTTAGATTGTTATATTATGTTGGGGTCATACTCTTTAAACAATACGCGCTTCCGGAGGAATCGATCGCACCTCGCGTTCGTAGTTCCAACAGCATTTGGTGTGAGTGTGTTTGGCGAGGCGAGCTCACTCCAGATAGAACATCTCAATTCGTCATTCCCGGCGTCTATGCGTGCGAGAAGGTTCGAAGAGCGGCGAAGCAGGTGGTAAATCGAATCGATGTGCAATTCCGATGTACCAGCACGCGTTGCGAGTCAAGTTATTGCTAGCTACGCAAAGTAAACGCTGCGTTAGTATTGAAAATATCATTTGGTTTTTTATTATTGTACTCAGTGCAAGAGAAGAAATGCTCGTGATGTGTAAGCTCGCAGATTACCTTAAGCAATAGAATTTGTTATTGTGAGATGCGCCAATTTACGTAAGGATGCACAAGAACGACGCGGTCCGCTGATAGAACGCTTTTGTACTGCTATCTGCATTGTACACAAGCGACTTGCGCCTTTCGAATCAAGTTATTGCTAGCTACGCAAGTAAACGTTGCGTTAACATTGAAAGTATTATTTGGTTTTTTATCATAATATGAAGTAAAAGAGAAGAAATGCTCGTGATGTGTAAGCTCGCAGATTACCTTTAGCAAGAGCATTGGTTATTGTCAGATGCGCCAATTTACGTACGAATGCACACGAACGACGCGGTCCGCTGATAGAACACTTTTGTACTGCCATCTGCATTGTATATAAGCGACTTGCTTATTTCCTGCGGCCACAGGCCTGAAGTAAAAAAAGGGTGCTTATACCCATACGTGTATACGTATTTGATTGTGAATAATTATTTGATTGACTTGATTTCATTATACTGAACGATCTCATATTGTCAATATTCAACGTCCTCGTGCTGAGCATTACCAGAATGTAAAAACAAGACTAAAGTAATGATATCAAGTTTACAGTCATACCTTCTTTTACAATACCTTTTTCTATTATTCCCAAGTAATTACTGTAATTCACAACTTGGGAATATCAAGACAGCATCTTATTTTAAAAAGCTTATCATATTTATAAAGGATCCCTGTACCCTTCAACGTTTGTAATCAGCTTAACCTTGCCGCAGACTCAACGCAGCCTGCTAACGTGATTTCGCAATGCTGATAGGATTTCACGTCATGCCTTTTTAGGATCCAGTATTCTCACGTCTTTTCGCAAAGCCGCGCTGAAGGATATTAATTCTAGTTGAGAGGAATGAAAGCCGGAGCGCGCTTTTTGTGCAAAGTGTAGCGTAAAAATGAAGATCAAATTTGTCGTCCTGCGCCTTAATGTGGTTTCTGAAATTGTTTTCTAAAAGGGCACATTAGGTTGGGTTGCACTACACGCACGGTGGAACGCTGCTTCGAGTTATGTCAGAAAAGTGGAACTTTGAGAATAACCGAAGTGGAGAGAAGCGAACAGGAAATTTCATTATTTCAGGAATACTTTTTCTTGGAACTTTAGTGTTTAAGGTTAAACTATATTTGCAAAATACAAACATATATAAGAGTAAGCAATGACCACAATTCCTTTGGAGCGTAAAATAATGATGGATATAGCAATATCTTAGGTAACTGCACAAAGTGATGTGGTAGTCTTCGTTGATCGCTCATATTGCAGAAAAAACTCCAGCAGCGCAATATAACAAGCATAAAGTCAGTGTCCTCGACAAATTTTGAGGTATGAAATGGCTTTGTAGCTTCGACTTACGGCGTATAACGCAACAATTTCCGTTCAGAGATATCAAAACACTTACTACAATGTTTCCTTGAAAGCTTCGGCTTTCTAGAAAAATTTGTTTCTCACAGATCGATGTGAACCTCTTGGGGAATTCTGTGATGATTTCTTCAATGCAGTGATTTCTTATCGTGCTTTCTGCTGTTATTTCACTTCGGTATTGCAAGAATTACTTCGGCAAAGTGAAATAATGGGTCAGGATGCATTTCGACAATATCTAAAATGCGTTGCTCAACTACCGCTATTTTTGCTGCAAACGAACCATTACCAGCAGGCATTTCTATTTTTGAATCGCGAGAAAGCGGCCATTACTGTGAACTACAAAAATGTGTAATGCACAGCCAACAAGACTCCCTAATGCGAATTCTGAGCGCAGCGTCGTGTTGGGGCAACGCCAACTGTATTGTAAGCGTTGGCTTTCCGCAGTTGTACCAATGCGACATTCGTTACATATTGCCACAGAAACTGCCAGCGCTCGAGTGCTACGCACAGCACTCGTTGCATTGCAGGCGTCGCAAGCCGAGCGAAACGCCGACAGCCCTGTTAGGACAAGCGAAGCCAGCGGCAGTGCATGTGCCAACCCTGCAGACGCACAAGCTCCGACCGAGGGCCAGCGTGCGCGACCGAGAAAGAAAGCGAGGTTAGAGGCCAGTGGCTCGTGATATCGACAGACTTCGCGTTTCGTCCTCGTTCGCTCTATCGGTTACGCCGACGCCGACAACGCCAACGGCGACGCCGCTCAGTGCAGGAACGGGCGCCCAAAAGCTGCGCTCTAAAATATCTCGGACTATAAAGTCTCAGAAAAAGACGAATATCTCCGCGGCCTGACGATGTACCGGGCTGTCTGCATTTCATTTCTCCGTTAAAATTTGCTAACATTGTGTTATACAGTTTTGCTGGCTACTGCTACAGTCTGGAGGGCCGTAGAAAGTTTTCCGCGATTCGTGGCCCCTAAACTTTTTGAGTTGACTGTACGTTAACGTCTACCTCTAGCATACGCGCTCATTGTGACCGATAGCTTAACCTATGGTGGTAAAATAGAATTCTACCTCCTACACTTGTGTGGCTTAGCCTACACGCCTCCGGCGTTCCTTCTAGACGTTGACCATGTATGGCGTAGATTGATCACGTGACGGGCGGCTGTCAAATTAGCAGTGACGAGGCGACGCGAAAAAGATTGCAGCACTCTTCCAAGTTTGCGGCGACATTGTTGCACTAGAAAATTGACTTTTTGTTGGTGGTGTTGTGGCTTTTTCTTTTTCTTCTTCATGAAATCGCATCAGGCAACGCGCGCTTTCAGTAGAGAAGAAAAAAATTAGGCTGGTGGAATTACAGCCACGGATTTACAACAAGAAACCACGAGAGTGAAAAATTTTGTTTCAATATCTCATATCCCAACTACACATGTTGAATATAACGCCGTTGCCTCGTTGCCTTATCTGGCTTCGCTGTGCAAATTTGTCCTTCAGGTGGGCATTTACCCGCTCAATAAAAATCCCTGCCGTTACATATTCTCCGCCTGTTGTTGTCAGCGAAAATAAATCACATTTCGTCTTCGCCACGGCGAACAGGTTTTCGCAGTGAAATATTTCTTTATGCCTAGCTCCACATTAAGTATGCGCAGGTAACTACATTTTCCCAAAATTGCTTCCTGAAATCACATTTTTGCGTGCATCGACGCGCGCCAGCAGACATAGATTACTGAGATCTTCCACGAAAATTCTGCAGGCGAAGTGGTGGGCGCAATTTACAACGCAATCGCAGTCTTTCTAACTTGTGGATTATGCAAATAAGAAACCAAAAACCAATGAAAAGCACGACCATCACCTGTCTTGCGTTAGACAACGTAACACTAACGAACACTATCCTTCAAAACTACGGCACTAATCCTTCAAGCTATAGTTCTTGAGAAACGTGTCGTTATTCGGAAAGCACAAGTTTATTTCCGCAATCCTCGTAATTCTTTGGTACTGCTAGACGGAACGCATAATAAGAAGTTTCCGAAAGTTGAGGAACAGCCTCGACTCGTCATAAAGCACTCACCCTGACAAAGAGCGAAAGAGTGCGATTGATCGAGGGCTCGTTTCTTTTGTTTGACACAACCTAACGCGACTAACAGAGAATGAAAGTTAGGAAGGTATAGGGCACATTACTTGTATGTTTCAGCCTTAGTATATTAATTATGACCTAAGTTGAAAGAGATTAAAGTGTATGATAAATCTACTTGCCGTAGGTAGAGACCGAAACTACAACCTTTGCGTTTTTTGAACGAACCAAATCATACGCCCAACATTACGACAGTGGGAATTCTGGCTGCCTGACGTCAACTCCTGTAACCAGCTCGATCTAATCGCAAGAGCGCGCAGGGCTGCCGCTGTTCATGGGGTCTTGGACCGAGGAATCCAGTAATAACCAGGGCCCCTCGAACGTACCTGCGGTTTGTTTTTATTGCAATAAATGTTTTTACTCACTTGTCAAGCAGCATGACGAATTCAGTACATCATAGATTCTTGCTGATCAAAGAGCCGAAGTAAGTATTTTAAAATGTGAAAATCGTTGGGGTATTTTCTACCCACGCACGGAGGATCGATTTTGTGACGTCAAGAGAAAAAAAAAACTCTTGACGGCATTTTTTTTTCCGTCGACACAGTTCTCGTTGACTTTGGAAGTGAACAATTCAGCCTTGACGTGCGTGATCGAATTAATACACTTGAGCCTTTTTTATTTTGTTATGACACTTCCGAAAGTTTAGAAGTACAATTCGAGTGGAAATTGGATATGCAAATAAGTTCTGCTCAAGTCCTTAAAGGAAAAAAAAATGTTTCTTAGAAACGTTTTCAAGAAAGTAGCGTGCGTCGTTTCACCAATCATCGATATAATTTATGCAAGCAAGAAACTTGTTCACTTGCGCGTGGCAGGCCATTTGTGCTGTGTTGCGAACTACGCTACGTCGAAAGGCAAGAGTCGCATAGCGGGCTTGTTGGTTGATCAATAGAAGTAACTCTTTGCAACGCGAACTCGACACAAAGGACAAAAGAAGACGAACACGCGCTCTGCGGTTTGACCTTTTGCCCTTCTGTCCAGTTCCCTCTGCAACCGCTTACGTCTAAGGGTAACCGTCTTCGTACAAGTAAAAACGAAAGCAGCAAAGGTTGGTTTATGAGTTTCAACGTCCTAAACTGACTCAGGCTGTGAGCCAGGCTGTGAAGCTCTAGATAATTTCGACCACGTGAAGTTCTTCAACGTGCGCTGACATCGCACACTACACGGTTCCTGAGCCTTAACACTCCGTCGAACTGCGACCGACGTGGCTTGGATGGGTCCTGCGTATTTCGGGCCAGCAGCCGAGCACCGTAACCATGGGCCTCCGCGGAAGCCCAATGCCGCAGCAGAGTTGCCTTTAAACCACGTAACCGTTAAATAAAATGAAAGCTGCACGGTTGCACGTGCCTTCAGCTATGGAGTGAAATCGAAGCCGCGACAAGGCTATTCTTCCTGGGTGAGCACTTGATAAACCCATGCGGTGACATGTTTTCAAAATGGCAATAAGACAAGAGAGAGAGAACTAATAGTCATATTACAACTCGGGGTAGTCTATTAGTGAATAGGCAGCTGCATACACTGTCATTGAAAGAATTAACGCAAAGTTGCATATAAATCTATGTATGTTTGTTCATCCCGTTCCGCGTAGCCCATTGAGACGTCAGTATGTACAAATAAATACAGAAGTGACAGTCCCTCTATCTAACGCGAAGTACAGTAGAGGCTAAAGAGTACGCTCTCACGAGACACTCATTTAACTACCCTTTTAACCTCATGCTTTGTGCATCTCACCAATTATGGGACTACCACCGAGATCGGTCCACCTTTCAACAAGCGACGATGTCGTGTGATTACGTCGTCACTGACGTCACAGATTTGATCAATCTGAGACGCCATCACGAATGACGTCATCATTCGTGATGTCATTCGTGAGGTCTCGACACATGAGACGCAGAAGGTTGAACCACCTATCTTATGTAGACCACAAGATAAGGGCATTTCCAATGATCTCCAACATACCCTATCTCGTTCGAGGTTATTATATTTTATGCCTGCGAACTTCTTGAGAATTGTAGCGTTCACAAAAGTCGTCCCTGCTTAAATACCTCCTCAATTTATATAGCGCCTTTCCGTGTGACGGCTGAGTTGACTGTCATTTCAGGATTGTCTCCTCCGGAAGGGGCTTGTGGTCAAGACAAGCCAAGAAGGCCCAGAGCGGCTGCCTGTGTCTGCGGCATCGAGGCCTGCGGCAAAGAACATGATCAAAGATTTGTCGCTGCCTCAGGCCTCGCAGTCACCACTGTCTTCCACATTCACGCACAAGGAGAACCATTTCGCGAAAGAGACATTTAGCCACAGTTGGCAAAGTACTCTTCAAGTAGAGAGGGTCCGTGTTGAGAACGAAGCCAAAAGCACGAGCACTTTCGATGCAGACGTATGGGCTGGAAACCTTGTCTGTTCCATAAGAATATTCTGCAACCACTTGCAAGCACTCGTATTTTCTGCTGATACACCAGTTCTTGAGAACAGGGTGGACTGCTGCGCGTACTCTTCATGAGCAAATCGAGCAGTGGCATCTGTATGTTAGGTGTTCTTGATACGTGGCTACACAGGCTTCACGGCGAAGCGTTATGAAGGCGTTACTGCGATTTCCCGAAGGAGAGAGTATGAACAAAGCATTGTTACTGTGTATCGAGAACGTTTCCGTGCCATGGTTGACGGTTGCCGTAGTCATAAAAACTTTCTACCATCTCCATAGACTCTTATTCTCGTGTTTAATTATTTCATATCATTCTTCTCTTTCCGAAGCACAGAGTCGCTCCTGGATATCTGCCCTGCTAACCTTCCTGTCTTTCTGTTACCTTTCTCCCTACCGCTCATTAGTCCACAACCGTCTGGCAGCCACAGGAACGCGACATTTATGTGGTGCTTTTGCCAGGAGATCCAGAACCTATCAAAAGGTCTCACTGTCACTTATGCATTTAACTAACACGACTCGAAGGACAAAGACGGCTTCTTTTATTAACACCAGGTTGTATACCCCTCTCCCCCTCCCCGCACACACAAAAAAGTGTGTTCTTTTTTTCAACTGCGTTGGAAGCTTTCTGCATCTCACGTGGTGTTGCAGTGCCTGCGGGATTGGCCCACTTTTCACCAAGCAATGATGTCATATGATTACGTCACGTCATGTGACGTCAAAGTGATGCCATGATGATGTTACAAATTTTCGCGATGTGTGACGTCAGATGGTGATGATTCTTAGCACGAAAGTGTTTTATGCCGGGGTCCACGAAAACTCCAGTGACGTATTTCCGTCACGGATATAACAATGATAACAAGGACGCTAACGGATGAGAAAGAAAAAACAACAAGATAAAGTTCTGCCACCGGGTATCGAACCCACGACCTCTCGATCCGCGACGAGAAGCACGCGGCACTCTACCGACTAGGCTGCCAAGGCAGATGCGCAACACTCCCCAAAAGCGCCCTATATCTCTCACAAATTCTTTCTCGCACGGTGCTCTCTGTTGGCGGGGAGGTGCCGCCGTCTTCGAGCGGTGAAGCGAGGTAATGCGGCATCCCACTTACTAGCACCGATAGAGAACTATTCGCCGACGACGCAATTAAACCTTGGCCTCCGAGGCTGTGCGCCGGCAGGCTTTCTACCAGCGCGCAATCTCGGAGGCCATGGTTAAATCGTCTCGATACCAGTGAAAAACACTGGCCGCGCTAGTATCGGGGACTCGCCCTAGACGCAGTTACGTTCTTTGCCTTTCGCTTCGTGCTAGCACGTGACGGCTCGTTGTCGGAGTAGTGTAGCTTCCAAATGCACCAACGGTGTTTCTCAGCCACTGACTGCTTCCGTTGCGATAGCAGCGACTCATAAAACTGCCAGAATAAGCGCTGCAGAAAGGCAACGATGTCGACGGGCGGATGTACTGCCTTGGTGGAACGAGACAGAGGCCAGCGGGACGTTCGCGGCTAAAGTTACGAACCTCTGCCCCCCGTGTTGCTTAGGCGCTGTGTGGTAGTGTATGCATGAGCACAGGAGTAGGTTACCCTATACTTGGGAGCGCACATCGCGCCGCTTCTGTCCTCAATTGACGATGCTTTGAAGAAGTGCATATCGAGTACCAGTGTTTATTATGTGCTCGTTGATGTTATCTTTGCGCGGGATTCACGATACGCTGTGGCCAGGCATATTTTAACAACTTCAGTTACCACAACGGTTATATCATGATCACGGACGTTAGTCGTCGCAATGATGGGCCACTAGGCGTCTGCGTAGGTGCATCCACGTCAAACTATATTATAGGCGCCAAACACGAATAAACATTGTACAAGCTCTCGTATATCACTACACTATAAGCGCTACTTCTGTGAAGACACGTTTCACTTTCGTGTTATACCGATTCCTATGACGGAGGGATCAGCCATGTTTTCCTATTTTCCATCACCACCGACAGTTACTTATCGCGTTTGATGAGGCATCTATGGCTTTCGCCTTAAAATTTTGAAGTCTGGCAGTTCGTATGCTTGGAGCTGTGAGGCGGCAATATAAAAAAAAGCAAAGAGCTGCCTTGGATTGACGACACACACTGTCTTCCTGGATGGCTCGACGCATGTTACGCGAAGTGCTCTTTGAAGAGAAGCAAACTCCGTAGCTTCCGCCGCAAGCCGAGAGCTTCTGCGCACGCCATTTCAACTTAAGGATCTCATCAACAAAGAAAAGCCTTTCATTCGGGAGAGCTCAAGGATGATTTCACAGCAAAGGTGGCCGAAGTAGCTATGAGGCAGCTGCAGAGAATAAGTTTTAAAAAAGTCTCCCACAGCTGCCAGTACCTTTTCGATCAAAGTGGCTGTCCCGAACTTCTTAGATGCTAGGTCCTTTTCTTTCCTACCGAAGTATTTCAACGCTAGAAAGAAGAAAATGAAAAAAGGAGAATTGTGTGAAGAGAAAGAAGAAAATTAAAAGAAGCAGAAGCTGGCTTAAAAGCTTGTTATATTGGAGCTGCGAAACCGAGGTTATTTGAAGAAGCTTCAGACCCTTTCAGGTTAGCAACATTTCGAAAAGACCATAAAAACCACGAGGCCTTCCGGTTGGTAGAAACTAAATTGAGGAAGTCACCAAGAAAAGCCAACACATGTACAGGTGTCCTTTCTTCTACGTTGACATGGTAGCCCGATGGAATCCATTCTTTCTTTATTTTCATTTTGTGTTCCCGAAACGCATTTCTTTCGCTCTAGTCTACTTAAAGCAAGGAAAGAAAATGTGATCGATGTCCAATTCTCTGTAAAAGAGCGTAATGGCGACTTCTAGTTGTAAAGGAGCGTCCGGTGCTGCTTTTTGTTTGTAAAATTGACGAATCCCAACTTCTTGGGAAACCTCAGGTGAGGACAGGTGCATCGAAATGCTGCCTCAGTGCTATTGGCGAGCGAAATATATTGATCGAAATTCTTTCACCCAAGTCATCGAGGTGCGAAGTGTTCTTGAAATGTGTTTAGAAACACTGAATTGCTTTAGCCGCCCAGTCGATTCCGTTCAAGTAATACAAAACGATGATACTGATAATAAAAATAGTAAAAATAATAATAATAATAATAATAATAATATACGGCGTTTTACGTCGGAAACCACGATATTATTATGAGGCACGCCGTAAGTGAGGGTTCCACAAAATTTCCTCCATCTGGTGTTCTTTAACGTGCACTGACATCGCAAACTACACGGCCCTCTAGTATTTCGCATCCATCGAAACGCGACCGCGCCGTCCGGAATCGAACCCTCTACCTTCGGGTCAGCAGCCGTGCACCGTAACCACTACAGCGGACTCTCCCAAAATGCACGCCGTGAAAGAGGATGCACGCCACAGCACAGCAGCAAGGGTACTCGAATACCAAGGAGCCAAGAGCTAAATGTAACTGGGATCCTGTGCCTTAAAATGAGAAGAGTTCTGTTCTCAAGCCTTGATGAGAGAGCAGGGGTCATAATGTCAACGTCATTAACACTGAGATTCCAGGAGACGTAAGCAACTGAGAAGCGCTTAACATGCCAAAACAGAGTTAGGGGAGAATAATGTCGGTTTTTACACGTACCCAAACCAGGATATGATTGGAATGCACGTTGACATGGAGGGCTCCGGAAATTTAGACAATTTGGTGTTCTTTAACGTACACAGGCATCGCACAGTACAGGGTCCTCTGGCATTTCGCCCCCAGCGTAATACGACCACAGCGGCAGGGATCGAACCCGCGACCTTTAGGTCACTACGCTCTCCTCGGCTTCTATGTTGGCTTCACGCTGTTATGGCTAACAAATAGTCGATCCCCTCGATTCCCCTTTTGGCACTTCTCCCCTTCCCCTAATGGTTGATCCACGCCGACTTAATTGCAAAAATAAAGATTCTTCTTAATTTCGAGCTCGGTCAGGCTTGAGATTCATTCTTCGTATAGTTCCCTGGCCCAAATGTTTCCAATGCTCTTTTTTTTCTTTTTTGTAGACGTCTACGCGAAAAATGCTAAACTCAACAAGCATAACCTAAACGCGAAAGTGAAAAATAGCTAAAAATAGCGCGACAGCCCCATTTCGTAGAAGTTTGAGCTAAATCTCTGAGAGTAACTTGCGGATCAATGCGGCCAAATAACACACTGCGGCGCCCGCAAGTTCTGGGTGGTCTGTAATTTACGGCGCGGATGACCAAGTGCATCGACTGCTGTCACAAGCCGCGCTGATTTCTTACGTGTTATTTGCCCCGTCTTCCGACTTCGCCTTCCCTCGTTGAGGTTCGAACGTTGGGAACAAATCAAACAGCCTTATAGGCCAACTGAATTGACTGATTCAACGCGTAAGCGTTGTAATGAATGGGTCGTTTATATGGGCACAATTTTCTTGTGCTGATCTCTCAACTAAGTCCGGAGAAACACTAAAAAAATTTCGCCAGCGTCTGTTATCACAACGTACAATTACCGCCGCCATATTTAAATCTGCGTTGCATGTACTCTGCGTTGCATGTGCGGATGATAATGTGGGGTAAGTGTTACTTGTCGCTGTAAACTAGTTTCCTTATGAGCCATTAAACGCAAGTTTTCACTTGAACGATGTCTACGCGGTGTTCTTCGCACTGCGTTGAACGATCCACGCCATAACCCAATTTGAGAGGGACTGATTCTTGGCTCATTGCGTGATTAGTATTGTAAACAAAATTCGGCAGATCCCACGCGTTGTGGAAATCGGATTCATGCGAAGCAGTCAACAGGTTCTTCTATGCAGTATTTTATGGCTTTCAGCCAAGCTTTACGAGGTGGATCGACGTCTTTTTGTTACTGCAGTAGCTGTGTGCCCATCGTGGGCATTGCAGGCACGTCGACAACACTGGCGTTTAAAAGCTAACTTATGGTGCGACGTAATGTCAGCCCTCACGTTAGAGTAGATACGTCAGTATTATCGAAACTAAGTGCACTTTACGATCAATGCTTTAATATAGCTTGCTGAATCATAGGAATACAAATGTAATGTTCGTAATGTTTATTATACTGCTACAAAGGCGGAGCCAACACTGCTACCAGAGGCGTTAGTCTGATATGACGCATGTCTATCAGATTCTCCTCTTAAGTGCGAAGCATTCCTCAGCAAGTCTGTCTATCTATCTATCTATCTATCTATCTATCTATCTATCTATCTATCTATCTATCTATCTATCTATCTATCTATCTATCTATCTATCTATCTATCTATCTATCTATCTATCTATCTATCTATCTATCTATCTATCTATCTATCTATCTATCTATCTATCTATCTATCTATCTATCTATCTATGTACGCGTCGCAGGCCAGCAAAGCGACGCGAGCGTTGAGGCTACTTTTAATATCGACCGCCCTTTGTGATACGTAGCATACATGTAATGAATAGGTACACGCGTACTGCCCTAACAACACGTTACTCCCACTTCTTTCATGCTCTTCATCTCCTAATCCCTTTTACACATGGTAGAGCAACAAACCAGACGTGCGTCAGCTTGACCTCCCGGACCTAACCTCAATTCCTCCTTTTTCTTACTTCGGAAATGCTTACTTGAGACGTGTTTACTTTACCCCACCCGTCCACCTCTCCATTAAACCTGAGCTGAGGAATGTTTCTAACCCGGACGCAGCCTGCGGGGAAACATGGCTGACGGTAATGTTGCGGACAGAAATAAAGAGTGATGGCGGGAAAGGTGCTCGTCGAATGGCATCGACGTATCATCCGATAGTGCATTTGGCCATCCAATACTGTTCGCCATCCAGCCGAATGTTTCTCGCGGTCTTGTACACTGAGGTCTTTATCCGAAGCCTGGCTATGATACGTACTAATGCATGACAGTGTCACGTTTAGCCACTGAAAAGAGCAGCGAGATATCTCACGAAGAGGGTCTTTTGCTTCGTATGAAAGGAAACCGGCAGCTGGTTGCCTAGAAGAACAGAAGATAAAGCTGGGTTGCTTTGGCTACGGCTAGGTAGAGGTTCCTGAGAAGGTAGTTACCATAACTGTAATCATGATGACCTTGGTCTGTCTAGATACACGTTTTTGTGTAAGGGTCACCACTATGGAGCACAATAAACGGCTAGTGAGCTGGCAGCGAGTATATACGGAACCTGTTTTCTCCAGCGTACTGTTAACGGACGACCGGAGTAATTCTACTTATTTCGTGAACCATAAATAAGCCGCATATTTGTTAATATTTGCTGTGTTAAGGCGAAAGCCTCAGATGCCTCATCAAACGTGAAGACTGACCGTCGAAGGCGTCCGCGTTCCGCGGCATCGGCGTCCACTCGAGGGGTGCAAAAGAAACAACCCCTCGTTATGACGTCAACATATTTTTATTTGTCATATACTGTCAGCTTTTCAGAGGCCATTACAGGGAGTGGGTCGAAAGGTACACATACAAGTACAATGTTCAATTGACCAAACTAGACATTAGTAATCACAACCAAAACAAGAAACAATGCCTAAGCGTCGTAATCAGGATATCTAGGACACAAGGAAGTAAACAAAAAAAAACAAGACTATGCTATGGCGTACAAAAATACTCTTGTACCCTTTCCACGAAACTCTCTACGCTATCCAGGGCAATAATTTCGTGTGGCAACGCGTTCCACATTTCACTGGAAGCCGGATAAAAAATGATAATTTGAATGTGTCGCAGTGTGTGACGTATTGTCTGATGTGCTTATCATGACACTTTCTATGGGAATGGCGGTGCGGAGGTTTCAGGTGTTCGTGCTTATCTACGTTTGTGCGATCATTACAAAGCAAGAAAAGAAATGTCATCGCTGCCACCGGCCGCCGGCAAGCAAGCGTAGGAATTGCTGCGGCATTTCGAAGAGTAGTGACGCTATGATGAGAGAAATACTTTGAAAAAAATAAAGTAAAACAAAGTGCCTTATTTTGGATTCGTTCCAGTGTATCTGCAAGGTGTACCTGGTGGGGGGTCCAAACTATACTGCCATATTCAAGAATGGGACGTACTGGAGTTTTATATGCTGCTAACTAAACGGATGGAGGTAGCGGCAGCTAACTTTCTTCCTAGAAATCCGAGTGCCGAGTGTTTCAAATGCTTTTGCGCATGTCTCAATATGAACGTTCCATTTTAGGTTGCATTTGATGTTTATACCCAAATACTTTATAGACTATGTTTGTGTGATATCAGAGCCCGCCATTTTATAATTGAATGTAACAAGCAATTTCCTACGGCTCATAGTTACGCACCATTCAGTAATTTTATCTAAAGACGCGTTTAGAAGCTTCTGGTCGTCAGTACCGCGCACACAGGTACTGACTGAATTTTTTGCACATATGAAAAATTCACAGTTCAGAAAGTTTCACGCTTCTCTTTATTTTAGTGGCACGAACACCAAGGGACGCTCTTTGCTATCTTCCACACCGCGCTGTCTGGCGCCTGTGCGAGCTGTCAGAAAACCCTGATAAAATAAATACGCATATTGAAAAGATGGCGCAGGATAAGCTAAGGGACAGTAAGATATGTAATAAGTTCGAGAGTCATAATTAGTACAAATTAGTGTAAAGAGCAGTTACATCACCAAAACCCATCGGATGGGGGCATATTGTGAAACATGGCGGATCAGATCTCAACCGCGCACTTCTTTCGACGTAGTTTCCGTAGCGCACGAAACACAAACGCCGAAAACGTATATAGTATGTATGGAACCGGCGGGAGTGTCACTTCAAGACTCCTAAGTCTTGCATTAGGGTCGCTTTAGGTTATTTTTTTTTCATTCGAAGGGAATCTCTTATGCTAATCTGTTGAATGCTTGCTCCAACCACGGCCATACGAACCTATAGAACAATGAGTGCGCATTTAATATGCCAGGCGCCTCGTTACCACGGCCCGTGCTTTCGTTTTAGTTTTTTACCACGTTTTTTTTCTAAGCATGCTTAGATGTAGGCTCTGAAATCCTATAGAAACTCAACAACAAAGCACTTACTAGGCGAGTAGTTCCATGACGACACAAACACTCTAACTTGTACTTATTGTGGCAGTCGCAATCTCCTAGGCGAACTAATTCTCTACAGCTGTCGCTACCATCATGACGTGTGCAGTTTGCCAAGTCATATACTACCTGGAGCAGAAAAACAAGGTTGACTTGCAGCGCTGTATGCAGCAGCGAAGCTCTGAGATAATCACGCGTTCTCACATGCGCGCACTGACTGCGACCGGCGGCTGCTCATTTGCCAGTTGAAAGCTTCGAGGACTGACTTTGTCAACCATCCCGTTTTATCCCTAACGCCTCTTTATTTTCTTCATCGTGGCGTAGATGAGTGTCAGAGGATCAGTGGAAGAGTTTATCCATTATGAAAGGGCTTAAGAATGTCTCGGATTGCATGCACGAGGTCGGCGCTCTGTTAGAAAATATATCATCAATATAGGGAAGTATGGCTTCCGCGTAGGCGTGAACGATTTTCCGTGCCAAAGTATTCTCTCACGGATAAAGCGTAAACTCAGGCTGCTGCCAACTGATTTTTCTGAAGCGAGAAAGCAGATTTTTATTCATGTACTTCAGGGTCGAAATATGTGGCGACATGTAAATGGCAACTAGCTAAGCAGGATGAACACAAAATATATCTAGCTCACGTAGCCGTCTACGAGAAATATAGCAATTTGAAAGCAGTATTTTTGTGAGTCTACCTGGAGCTTTAGCGAAGATATGCTGGGGTTCAGCCTTGATGTTTTTTTTAATGCTTTAAAGGGAATTTTCATTTTTCGTAGAAAAAAGATAGGCTTCCGGAACATTTGAGGATGTAGATGCGGTCGCTGACCAATTCAAGGTGAAGAACACAGAGACGTTTCGGGACCCGTACGGGTTCCTTGTTCACGTACTTACACAGGTTCCGGAACCTTTGCGCTCAAATGTGTAGTTTTTTCAATTGTTTCTGACGAATAGAATGTTCCAGAACGGCAGCTCATATGCCGAGGCAGCGCCATGAGAGAACACATTGGCTCTTCCTTTCTGCAATACCTCTTGAACAGACAGCCATAGTATCGCGCAGTCGGTTCCATGATTTACTGTTCCATTTTGTTCTGGAAACTAGCAGTTCTTAGACTGAAAAGGGCTTTCAAATTATTCGTTTCTTCAAGAAAACCCAGCGTACTTACATTCTTTCGTGTGTTTTACTCTGTGGTCACCCGCTCTTTATTTCTGTAGTATTCACGATAGACAGAAATCAAGTAGTCCTTGAGTCTGTACAGATCTTGTAGGTAAATGTTTTGCGTTCTTTGCGTTACGACAATTGTGAGTCGCAGAATATATTTGTTACTTCATTCAACACGACGTCTACGTATGGCGCTGTCGGTTTTGATGTCCTATCAACGATAATAGAATGCAAGAGGTGGCTGATATTTCGTTATCCTGTAGTGGCCTGCGCGCAGGTGTAGCTTTCGGTAATTTACATACCCCTGAGGTGGGCACTATACCTGGTCTATCGCATTACTCGTTATGCGCTGATTTAGCGAGTAATGCCACGTGCTGGCAACTGTTTCACAATTTTTATCAAAAGAAGCAAGTGCTCAGAAATGCATTACATAGGCTTATATGATTACCACTCGAACTTATTGTTTATGGAAACTATCAAGCCAATAACAACTGAAGGAAAAATTGAACATGATCGTTACAAATTCTACATGCTAATCATGTTGCGAAGATACTTCACGAACGTACTCACAAGAAGTAAAACAAAACAATTCATATCCTAGCCATCAGAAACACGCGTTACGTCCACGCTTGTCCATTTAATTGTATGTCGCAGCATGGTGAAGGTTGTAATACGTCATGTTAGAAAAACAAATTACTCGTCACAGGCTGCAACAAACCGCGCAAAGTTTGTCAAATGAACTACACGAATGAAATTCGTTTATATTCAAGTCGTTTTATGTCTAAAAGTAAATTCAGAGTTCTAACACAAGCTGTGTTGCTGGCTTTGTGGTCTATATTCAAGCTTGATACCGACCACGGCGCAGTAGAGCGGTCTCTAGCGACAGCTTTTGTGAGCACAGTACGAAAGCTCTTGCACAATCCTCATTATTATTGCAAGTTTAGAGGTGCTACAAGATAAGTACAGAGACGCGTATACACGTCACCACTGACGTCATCTTTCTCGCCGTCTTCTCCGACTGTTTAAACTTGTAACACGCGACAGCAGTCTTGCTCAGACGCAAGCAGATCTCATAAATGGCGGGGTTGTGAAGCTGTAGAAAGGACTTTACAGATTCATAACGCTCAACCAAAAATTAACAAGGCCGTTCTGGAAAATGCACAAGCTGAGGAGTAGAGTAGGAGAGCACAATCCGAGGAGTAGACGCGAGATTTATAAACGCACATCACCGCTAGAATGGTTAAAATGGTTTCCATTTCGTAAGGCCAAAAATAATTATTATATATCTCTTTAAACCAACAAAAACTGTGTCCATTTCAGGCGCTCTACTGCGAGAACATTTCTCAGCGCTGATGTACGAAGATATACACTTGATTTCTCGGTTGCTTTTAGATTTAGCAATATTTATAAACTTTTTTTACATTAATCCATGTATTTGATAAGCGGGCCGTGCAGCTTCATATACCAATAACAGACCACATAGAGTGAGTCAGATTGTTTCATTTATGCATAATACGCTTTTTTGCATGATAACTTTATTACTATCGTCTTTGGCAACGTGCAATAGGCGCAACGAATTTTCATATGGTTAATGCGATCGCGTTTCCTCCCGTAATCGGATACTGCGACTACAGATTTGGTACTTTAATTGTATTTTTACGTGTATATGTAGTTAATGTATCTACCACAGTGATCACCCGTCACGTGGAGCAGCAAGCCACGCGACGAACTTGTACGTATAACAGCTCCGGAGAGACCATTAATAATGTATCTCTCTACTGGCATTTCAAGTACTTGCAGCTTTATATCCCAATGTGCTGTCTTAAACGGCATTCCAACGACCCATAATCAACACGTTAAAGCCCCCAACTACGCAGATTCTGCAGCAGCCGAGCAGCAGAGACAATAACCACGGAGAGAGAGAGAGAGCTGAGAAAGCCACTGCGACACCGCCTATACGATTTGTATTTATCATCATCATCATCATCATCATCATTATTATTATTATTATTATTATTATTATTATTATTATTATTATTATTATTATTATTATTATTATTATTATTATTATTGCGGGGCAGTATTACCCAGCACACACTTGCTGCCGAGTATGCCTATTCTCACTTTTTGCAAGTTTCCTTTGATAACACGAGTCTCACATAATACGTACTCTGCTCCAGTTCTAAACTCTAGCTAGATTATAACAGATCCGCTGTAAAATGTGCGCCTATGCATCATGCTAAACGAATCACTACACACCAAAAAATCCACCACCATGATCTGGAATGAAGGAAAGTCCTAGCGTCGTAATTGATTCCAGTGCAGGCTGTAGCAACACACTCAGGGGTACATTTATTCAATTTCTAATTACAGTTTACATGAGGCTGAAGCAATGGAGGGCGAGCCGTTCCTATATAATATTTACTGTTAAGGCACATAAGAGCTGTCATAACGCAGTCAGGGTCAGTAACGGTACTCAGCGCAATTGAAAACATGGAGCATAGGAAGAATTCGGTGAGTGTATTGCAAGGTCACTGCAAGGAGGGAATCACACACATAGGGAGTGCATCTATTCGTAAATTCTCCAAATTTCAGAACCATGAAATGAAATTCGGCCTTGCGAAATCAGCTTGTGACATTTTGACTTCCGTAATGTTCCGCAGAACTTTCCACTCACCACAATGAACGAGTGCAAAACTTTCTCGGCTGAATCATGGCGGGCTGCGAACTCTTTCGGGCGTAGAAACGCTTGTGGTTGCAAAGGCTTTCCTCGTCAGGCCAGCCATGC
Organism: Rhipicephalus sanguineus; assembly: GCF_013339695.2. NCBI lineage: Eukaryota > Metazoa > Arthropoda > Arachnida > Ixodida > Ixodidae > Rhipicephalus > Rhipicephalus sanguineus. The sequence continues at coordinate 116,319,395 of NC_051182.1, read as the reverse complement.
GCAAATTCCGCTGTCATCGCTCGCTTGTTGCACTAATTACTCGCTCGCGTGGGTCGCACGCTCAAAATTTTCGTTTCGCCGACGAAGTTGAGTTGTGGGGTTAGGCGCTCGACAGAGTCCGGCTTTCCACCATGCGCCCTTAATTACGAGCGCATGCCTCTAAATTTACAACGCATTGCTTTATAAATACTTGGTATCTGCTGGGACAACGCTGAATCACGCTTAATAACGCAGTACGTACGCAGTCTCCTGGTTTTTGCAAACTCAACAAACTTAAAATGGCTGTTTATGCTTATCCAGGTGCTGCAATGTTCTAGTGACGAGTGCTCACTTTTTTAAAACTGCGAATATTTGAAAGAAAATAACCCCAAGTCACTTAGATCCGTAAATATAACATTTACTTTAAATCACTTTTCTGTCACCACCGTCACGATCATTTTCAGAGCTAAAATTACACAAAACTAACTTTAGTAGTGACCTACGCTCTAGTATAAAGATAAGATAAAGCTACAATAGACGCGAAATTTATTATTATTATTATTATTATTATTATTATTATTATTATTATTATTATTACTGTTATTATTATTATTATATGGGGTTCTACGTCCCGAAACCACGATATTATGAGGGACGCCGCAATGGAAGGCTCGAGCAATTTCGACCACCTGGGGTTCATTAACCTGCACACACATCTAAGCACAGTGGCCTGTAGCATTTTCACATCCAGCGAAAATGCGACCGCCAAGGCCGGTATCGAACCCGCGACCTTTGTGTCAGCAGCCGAGCACCGTAACTACTGTGTCACTGCGGTGGCACTGCTAATAAGTAATCCTCTCTTATGCATTTCACCTTCTCCTCTTCCACGTGGTTTCATCACGCACGTTAACGAAGTTGCCAGTCGTTTATTTATGTAGGTAACAAAGGCTCTAGTGATGATGAGCCTATATTTGAGCAAGATTTGTCATGCACTATGCCATGCTTTAAAATTCATCTTCTGCGTCCCTTATCGCGTTGTTTCATGTGGCCATGTGCTTGTTTCTCAGTGGCCATGATTTCCCGAGAGGAGTCTAGTGAATGAAATGTGTTTGTATGTGGAGCTCATTTGCGACAATCATTCGCGTTGCAGGGCGAGCTATTCTATTAAAGCATGGCCGCTCTTCTTTCCGGCACTTAGACCCTTATCCGATGTCAAGGTCACCTTCAAGTTACAGCTAATCTGTAGCCTAAGTTTTTACGAGAAACAATACCAGACCTCAGTCAACAGTGCGGAATAAAGAGGCGTCACTGAACATCTGCGCTTTCTTAGCAGCATAAGCTTTTGAGCTGCCAAGGGAAATATGCCTGGAGGCTCTCTTTTTTACCACGCCAGAGTGCATTATTACAAGTTATAACTCTTATTCGCACGGGTACAGAACTTTCTTTGAGACGAATGGCCCGTGGTCGAACGTCATTAGTGTTGATGCTGACCTGGACCACTTTTCCAAGTAATCATCTAATGACCCCAGTATCGCAGTTTATAGCCTCATGAATGAACTGCCGATATGACTTCTCAAATCCGTGAAGTATGAGTGGAGAGACAAGGGTTTGTCGCATGCTTCAAGCGCTTTGTCTCCTCCCTCTCCCCAAGAGTGCGCTGGAAGCTACACAGTGAAGAATGACACGGGGAAAGAAGTTACGACAACGCACGTCGTAGCATTGAGCGCGCGTGATGAAACACAATTGCTATTTCTCTCGCTCGCTGGTATTCATAAGCGCGCGAGTGTGGCGATTCGCCCCGAGATCTATCAGTGGCGCCCTCTCGCGTGTGACGTCAGACGGAGGACTAGGGCGCCACTCTTCGCGCACGCGCTCGCTGCGTCAACGCTGCCGGCCAGCCTGCTCTGCGCGAGTTATTGAAACATTAGCGGGCAAGTTCATAGAACAATTTGTGCTGAATGCTTAAGCAAATTGCCCCGCGAAATCCAACGAAATTGTCTTCAGGAACACGGACAGTGTCGATTGTTCATGGTGCCCTCTACTAGCCATCAATGTGTACATCTTCATGTATGGTGTTTCCTTTCTAGACTCTTCCATGACAGTGGCGCACTCAAAATGACTTTCCGGACAGTTTTCAATCACTCACTTCAACGTTGGGGCTTCGGCTTCCGTGTCTGCGTCATGGCGCAATGCGTGTATACAGCGTGTTGCGCTTGTTCGGTTGTGAAGCCTGCTCCTTCGGATCAATTCCGTTGTTCGGAGTTCTATGTGCATGACAAACACCGTGCGATGTCATTCAAATAAATTAAGTGATCGTTACAGGCAGCAACCTTGGTTTTTAGCAGCTGATGTGTAAGCGCGTCGGAAGTACTTAAACTTTAAACAGGATATAAAAAAGTTGAGAGCACGAGGAAAAAGAGGATGCACGGTGGTGATATAAATTATTGCCAGGTGGTCCAGAGTTCTTTTATGCAACATATTTTAATCCCTACTTTAATAAATCGACGTTTTCTCAGGCATTCACTCATTCTCAGTCATTCACGGTCGTCTGAAAGTACTCTTAAGAGAAATAGTGTGTCATTCTAACGTAGATAAATACAAAGCTTTCGTATAGGAAAGTCGTGTTAAGATGCATTTGCAATAAAATAGTGTGAATAACTCTCAACGGTCGACTCCAGAGAGCGCGCAGTGCGATATTTGTGCTAAAAATATCACAAGGTCACTTATGCGTTTGCCTAATACGACTCGTAGGCGAAAGCCATCGTTTTTTTCAGTCGTTGTATTGTTCCTCCCCCGCCTCCCTTCGAAAGCTTTCTGGACCTAACGTGGTTTTGCGCTGCCTTCAGGATTCGAGGCATTGCAAGCTTTCTCCACCTCACCTGGTATTGTACTGCCTCCGTGATCGGCCCACCGATCACGGAGGCAGTGTAAAGCGACGATGTTACGTGATGACGTCATCATGACATCAAGAAATTCTGGAAGCTGTGAGTTCATGATGACGTCGGCACGTGACGATTTTCTGCACCACTCGCGTTGATGCCGCCAACGCGGGACGCCGACGGTCAATTTTCACGTTTGATGACGAATCTAAGGCTTTCACCTTAAAATGTTTACTCTTGTTACAGTGCGCTAAAGAATAGCAATAATCAGCTAAAGAGGCCAAAAGAATGGTGGGAATGAATGCTCTTTCTCCTCTTCCTGGCCCCTTTCGCCGATTTTGCCTACTAATTACCAAGCTGTACTATCGGTGTCAGATGAAACACGAACATCGGAGCGCGTTGCCCAAGCATTAGGAACTCTACAGTGCGCGACGCCCTGTCGTCATCACTGACGGGCGCCGCACACCCGATTAGACAGCACTGCGCGATCGTAAGTATGAATGTGGCTCACGAGCGGCAACCGCATGAGCGTATCTATCTTTAATCATCAGGGTATGAACTGTACTACGCGTACCACTGCTGGTGTTTCATTCGGCACCGATAGTGCGTGTAACAAGTTTTAGTGTGCATCCCACTCGCCCAATTCATGCTAGTTTTCCGCAATAACCCACTGGTCAGTGAACTTATGTACTATGTACTTTATTTTGTCGGCAAATATTTTGTGTACACAGGGCCACATGACTATGATTGGGAGGCACGTGTGAAATTTCGTTCAAGTCTGTTTATACAACGCTAGCTTTTGAGCACAAGGCAAAAATTTATCGTGATTTGCTTCCAAAGCAGCGCAGACTCTCGTTAACTCGCTTGGCGAGGCGCTCGTGGTTTCGCGCAAGATATTTTAATGCCACCCAGCCCAGTGATCTACACTACCAACTCAGGGGCATGATTTTAACCGCGTTGGCTGCGGCTGTATAGAAGATACAATAAATACAAACGTTTCCTAAGCTCCTGTATTGATGGCAGCCATCTATATAACGCTGGGAGCCATCTATAGAGGAAGATGTAGCTAGTAGTCAAGGAGCGCCGTGCGACGAGAGCGAAGTATAATGAAAATTTTGCTATTCAAGCCAGAGCCTAGCAGACGAAAAAGCCGAATCTCCCGTTCGCCTCACCGGAGCGCCCCAGCGCCTCGCTTCGGTGGCGCACGAGGCGAATAGTGTGTAATGTTACCATACTATGTAGCGCGGCGTCGGCACGTGGCGGCTCCCTGTGGTAAGAAGCGCATCTGTTCCGAACGCCCCTCTTGATTTTTGTCTGCTATCGGCCAATAATATGTCCTCTGCTGCTCGACAACAAATAGCAGGCGCCGGTAGCTCCGAAGAGCGTGAGTAAAGGCCTCCGTATGAAAAGAGGGTGCCTAATAAAATGGCAACTTCGCACTTCGTGTCTCAATTCTCCTTGTCTGAGATGTTCATAGCAGTATCCGCTTTCCACAGGATGTGTTTTTTCGCCAATCCCGAGAGATGGTTCACGACTCCTTTAAGCGTCCTCCAAATCTTATTCGTAATATTGGACTAAAGCGTGTGAAGAAAGTTCAAACTATCGTAAAAACATTTGTATATCGTTACGTGAACCGGCAATGCTATCTAAGAATCGAGATGGTAGTTCGCAGGGTAGCCAGAGATGTAACGGTGGCTATAGCGAAACGTTACCTTTGGAGCGGGTACAGTAACGCGGTTAACTTGCCGGTGACTCCTTGCTCATGGTGTTGTTGCGTCAAGGACTGCTGGTAGCAACTCTCTGCCACAATAGAGGACACATAATCGTGAACCATTCAAATTTTTAAGAGTGAAACCAGTGAAGCTGTTTAGAAGCCCAGCATGTCGGCGTCCGCATGTTCCGCAATGCCTGTTGCGTGATCACCGAGTCCGAGGGGCATAACTAGGGACGTTCAGCGCAATAACACGGAGCCACAAGAAAGAGACGCAGACAACACATGCGCTAACTTCAAACCACGTTTATTTCTTGTGTTCAAACCGCGTCTCTTTCTTGTGGCTCCGTGTTATTGCGCTGAACGTCCCTAGTTATGCATCTTTACCAACCCGCCCAACTCGCCGCACTTGTGAGAACGAGGGGTGTTTCATGACCCCTTTAAGTCGGTGTCAACGTGCGCCGTGGTGTGGGTAATCTTGAAGTGAATGACATAGACCTTCATCTAGAAATGCCTATTCGAAGTACGTAGTTTGCGCACGGCCTATTCTGCAAAAGGAAGTGTTCTGTACACAGAACTGTCAAAAACATTTTGCGTACAAAACATATTTTGGAAAGAATGGAAGTTTTGTCCCGTAAGAAGGTGTCTAATCTAATCATTCATCTAATCAATCGAGCAGTGCCCCGGCCCTCCCGCTTTAACCACCTGCGACCATTTCTACCTCATAGATCAATCAATCAATCAATCAATCAATCAATCAATCAATCAATCAATCGTTTTTATTTCAAGTTCTTATTACATGAAAGTACACAACACTGATTAGACCCATAGCCACTGGCTAGTAGGGGGTCTAAATAAATATGTATTTAAAGGAACAGATTGTGTTTACAAAGCAGATATTTTATAGGTACACTTCAATCATAAGAAAAAAAAAGAAAAAAATGGAGCAAAATATAAAACGGGAACATATTTGTGATAGGTAGATTGCAGTATCGTGCAACATGTTGCATGCGTGTAAGGGATTGTATGTGCAATACAACAAATATAAATACAGAGAAGTACGTAAAGCATGTCAAGTATGATTTTGGTTTACATATAACCAATATATAACGCAGCACAGATTACAACAAAGTGTGTGTTAGTGTTCCTGTTCATTTCCAAGCCAATCCAGATAGCCAGTCAACTTATACGAAAACCTTGGAAAGAACATTTTCAGAAGAATAAATCCAATCATCCGGCACCGAAAAGATGTCATCGCAATACTTACATTATTCCCATAAAACTCGCATCAAGTTTCCAGCATATCGAGAGAAATAAGGACGCAGGACTTTTTGGAGGGAAAGAGGAACACGGATCAGCTCGCCATCAAAGGGAAGTAGGAAAGCCACGAAAGAAAGGGTGAATGGAGGGAGGGCGACTTAAAAGCGAGTGAATGCGAGCCAGTTGGTAAGAATCCATGGTTAAAAAAAAAACAGCGCGAAGAAGACGCGGACAAGAAAGAACACAGGACTAGCGCTTAGCGTGGACACAGGAGGGCGACTTAGCGTGGACTTTTCATGGCATCTTTACGATACGCCTAAAGCAAAGTTGTGACCCGCAAATTCTGCCATGACCACCTGGCCGCTAGGACATAAGTACGGAGACGTGCTATTGCCACGGTGATTCGAGAAACGTCGTCTTGGTCGGGTCCGCCATAGATTTCGTCATCTTGCTTATCTCGCGCTGCATTGACTTCAGCCACAAGAAAGGCGGAGGCTGCCAGCAATAAAAGTACAGCCGCAAATAAAAGATGGACAGTACTGTGAGAGAAAAGAACAATGGAAGGAAGATAGAAATCCGAATGTTCAAGGGCTTCTTGAGGGTCACGGTATTGAGATTTCCAGCAGATATACATGTGACGTCGTATCTCTAAGGCGACCGTGTGCCCCACCGTAACTCAACGAAGCAAACAATAAAAACAAGTGCTTATCGTAAATCATACCAAGAAATAATTTATAGAAATTTACTGACAAGCGCACTACATGAGAAAGAACCGGTAGAACGTTCTGCGAAAGTGTAAGCACAGTACGGTTCCACACGAAGGTGCGCACGTCATCTGAATATTTTACAACGCCGATCGTAAGGATCCGACGGGTGGTGCTGACTATGGCGTCTGCGTGAACAAATAGATCAGCATTAATTTACTAGCCAATGAGTGGTAGAGCGTCGTGCTACTAATTACCACCCAGAATGGAAACAAATTACAGCGTAGTTTTCGTATTTACCGAATCTGATTATATATGTGAGGCGTGAAATACATTTCATGATAGAATGATGGGCTTGAAATGTAAATGGCGGGAAATATATACGTTATTTTTTTCTTTCTGAAGACACTCGACGCATACGTCAAGCGAGCTGTCCGGAACACAGTTTTCATTCATAGCACGCTAGCTGCCACTTTCTGAGTTTCCAGAGGCGGAATAACCTTATTTTCATGGTCTTGCCAAGTTCCCACTGTTCACGCAGAGAGTGAACAGTGAAAAAAAAAAGAAGGCTGCCTTCAAGTGAGGACCAAATACAGTAGGTGGTGAGTTGGCATGATTTGCCGATGGCAGGATATTTATGTCCGAAGCTCCGGGCCAAATCCGGTGGATTTTCGTGGCTGAGGCTACCGCACTTAATTTTCTTAAACGGCTCCCGGATTTCCTGAGAGGTACGAGTTCGCCCAAATATACAGCGCATATAAGCATACCACTACATCGCTTTTTCTTAGTTTCATGCATTTACTTTTTTGTCCGTACAATATGCCAACCGACAATGGTTCGATGTCATGAACAAAAGCTTGCTTGGATGAAATTTAACTTTGAAAGAATGGTTGACTAGAAAAAAAGCTCTATTTGAAATTTAAACATCTCAAGATAGCGTAATCTTTGAATAAAATAAAGTAAGCTGTCAAAATGGCTGATTGGGCAAGTTAGTGCTTCATGATACTTGAAATGCGAGCGCGTAACTTAAGCAAGGACATAGGAACACATGGCCAAGCGCATAAGTAGAGTGTACTAGAACATGGGAGTGTTAAGAATAGCCGCGGCACCAGTGCACAGAAAGTGAAGCCCAAACAGGGTCAATCCGCTTACAGCCCTGCGAACGGTAGTCTGCAATCTGTCGTTGCTCACGGCTTCGCCAAAGTGGTGCAGGGGTAGAATGCCCGCTTCCCACTCAAAAGGCCCCGGTTCTAATAGCAGGTGTAGATGGTGGGTTTTTATTCACAGTGTCACCTTTTTTTTTAGCTGTATTGGTTTTCCTTTGTTTCTTAAAACCGGCTTCGGTTGCTACGTATTGCTACACAAAGTAACGTGAAATGTGAAGTAAAATAGAAGAAATTTCACAGTAAGCGTAATTATTTGCAGCGGCACTGCTCCGTATTCGCAAAAATATCGGAGGTGATACTTTACGTTTTTGTTGAATGCCGTGCGGTCGCGCTGCGAATAATTACGCTCGCTGGGAAATCTTGTTTTATTTTACTTCACATTTCACATTACTTCTCGTAGCAACTGAAGTTAGTTTCAAGAAACAAAGAAAAAACAATACAGGGATAACAAGTGACACTAAAGATCAAAACCCACCATATACACCTGCGCTTCGAACCCGGGCCTTTTGAGTGGGAAGCGGGCATTCTACCTCTGCACCAATTTGGTGGAGCCACGTGCAACCCTTAAAGGATGACACATTGCAGACTACCGATAAGGGTTGCCAATGTTGGCGACTTTTCGCCAAATTGGCGAATTTGAGAGGCCCGTGGCGACCTAAAATTATGAATGGCGACATGGCGCATTTTTGGCGATTTTCGGCTGAGGTCTTCACTGAGTTATGCATCCTAAGCTCAGTGTCTTCCCAAGGAATGAGCGGCTCTATTCTCTGTATTTTTCTGGGTTTTGAGGTGCACATTACGCGCCGTTGGGTATGTCCGTCCTGTAACTCGTGTATATCTCCTCAAGTCATCTAGATGCTTCAGAGCTTCTCTAAAGTTTCGCTTTTGAAGGGGCTAGATGACGGGTTGGTTGTGTGTTCCGGCCATTTGTTCCGCCAAAGATCCAACTGTTCTGAATAGCTTGGCGACTTATTCACTGCTTCAGTATCCCCTAATTGAGCTCGTGTAGCGAAGATTGGCCGATACGCGGGTGTTTGTGCAATAAAAAATTATTTATTGAGGCATTTTCTACTGTTCTCGGTGAGGGTGTGCAATGAAAACAAATGCTATATAACATTTTACACTGTCTACCTGTTCAATTATAACGCATCGGATTGACGCGGGTAGATATATGTGACTATAGGAAAGAGACAGTGGCGTCCGGTATCATATTAGTTCACACTGAAAGGTATAAGACTCACAAATGCCTAGTACCTGTAAGACTTCGGTCTTGCTACTTTCAATAAACCTGTTAATCCTTTTTTTTTTCATATAAGGGGATGTAAAGCTGTCTACAAACAACGCCTGCACGGTTTTCGCCCAAGGTTTGTTTACCACACTTTTACCTTTGAAACGAGCGGACAGGCATGGAAGGATATCATGAGCGTTTTATCCATTCATACTTGCGCCATCGCAAACATGTTGCGGCTAGTCGGAGAACCAGGTGCACCAAGCCCTCCCATGGTGAAGCGGGCGACGCGACTGCCATTGGGAAACGTCAATATACTTTAAGGGCTTTGAATGGCACTGTATTCTACGGGGCTATACATAGGTGGAAATTCTTATTACTAGGATATGCCGCACATATCTAGAATGGCGACCTTTTTGGCGAAATTTGTACAAAAATGGCGACTTTTGGTTACTTTATGTTCGTCGTTTGGCGACATTTACTCGAAAGTCAGTGGCAACCCTGCTACCGATCGCAGCGCCACAAGCAGCTTGACACTGTTTGTCCTTCACTTTTCGAAGCTCGTTCCGCGCACTCCCCTGTTCTAGTACACTCTAGCACAAAGATCAGGCGCATTCAAGTATAAAGTTTCAAATAAAGTAAAGCGTTCAAATTGATTACTCCTGTTGGTTTAGCTTCGACATAACTCCTAGGTCGATCACTTAATGGGCGCAAAAGAGCAAGAACAGTGGTCTGTCTTGAGCTCCTCACTCCAGATAAACGTTTGAGCTATGAAATACGTCACGCAAAGTAGGAATATGCTGAGCACTTTTCACACTTCGTAAAAGAAAAATACGGTAGTTTCGCTTCTTCTTCAGACAACTTATTTGCCATACCACTGGAGGCTCAAGTTGAAATTTGTTCGTTTACGTCATGTAATCGGTATGACTGGGCGGGAAGGAATGGGCGAAGGTGTGTGGGGGGGGGGAGGCTTTGCATACGTAGAAGGAAGATGAAATAGAAAACCATAGTAAGACATAGTAAAGCAACACATACATATGCTGCTTTACGACTCTTCAACATCAGTCTGCGCGATGAGGCATTAAAACCGAATCTCCACATCCCTGACTTGCGCAACCTGAGTTTAGAATGGCCTGCAAAATTACCTAAATTCAACACGATGCCTAATCCCCTGCTGTTTTCCATTCTAGATTCTTTCCATTGGCACCCACTCTAACACAACCCTGGTTACCTACCGCACCTATCATATCGCCGGCTTATATGACGCGTTCTGCCTCTTCATCCAACCCATACCGGCAAAGTATGAACTCGAGCGGTTGATGAATCCATCGGAAGAAGGCGAACGCGATTTTGAGGCGGCGAGAAAGATGTTTCAAAGATACCTAAACGGGCTGCTCTTTGACGTTTCAGTAAATAGTTCTAAATTTAAAAAGCTATAGCCGGAGTGTTTTCGAAATACTTGTACTTACAGATGAACATCAAAGCGTAGAGGATCCCAAGGTGAATTCATCTGTCCGACGTTAACGACCTTTTCCCTGATACAACGGCTTTCACATCGCCCGTCTCTCGAAAACTGTAGACACGCCTGGGCTTGACCCCTTTTTGACTTGGTACTTCACCGCATACCTTCACAAGTCCCGCCCCCAGTCGGCAATTTTCGCAAAAAATATTCAGCGAGCGGAAGCTGAGATGAACGTGATAGCAGCCACCGATTACACTGTCGGTGACATACCCCTTATTCATATAGAAAATAAAAAGCACGCTTATTGAAGGTTGAAAGAATATGCTTGCCATTGCGCAGTCGGCAATGCGCCCGTATTTATGTGGGGGCGCAATGGAAGGACGTTCGTGCAGTTACTTTACATTAAGGTGCACGTTCAAAGTACAAAGCCTGGGCTACTTGCTCTTGGAAGGTGATGATAGGACGCTTTAATTTAACCCACCAGCCTCGTCGACTCTCGAAGGTGGGAAACCAGGAAAATGAGATTACTATTCACATGCCATTGGCATATGCGTCATCGCTCATCTAATCATTACACGCTCGGCAGTGTCATGCTCATGTTCACCAATTCTCGTTCTTTTATTGAAATCGAAATTATACGGACACGAGAGGCAAACTTTTGGCCGTCGCCTTCTTATTCAGCATAAAACAGAAATTCATAGCATCGCCTTGCACGTCGTGTGTTCTACGTGTGAGTGAAAGCGTGCGAAGGCGGCCGACAGGCGCTAATCCCCCCCCCCTCCCCCCATCTCTCCGAAAACTTTCTACACCGAACTGGGTTTTACACTGCCTCCAGGATTTGACGCATTGCAAGCTTTCTGCACGTCACCTCGTTTTGCCCCGCCTACAGATTCGGCCCACCTTTGACCAAGTGGCGATATCATGTGATGACGCATGATGTGACATCAAAGCGACGTCATGAGGACGTCGCCAATTTTTGTGATGCATGACGACATGATGATATCGTATAGTGATGTCATCACGTGAGCATAATTTTTCGCATCACTCGTGCTTTCGCCATCGACAGTCCAACTTCTCGTTTTACGAGGCACTTAAAGCCTTCACCTTAAAAACTATATTCTGTGTTTAACATAACACAAACTTGAGCAGCTTTTGATTATCCATTGTTTGATGTCTATCAGACAAGTTCACCTCGACTGTTTTTTACTGAGCTCGTTTGTTTCAAACTGTGGTAGCACTAGAGCTGTGATATTGCATTACCAGTGAAAGAAAAATAAAGAAACGCGTACATACACCGTCAAATCAACAGGAAAGCTGCCTACAAGCGTTTATGGTCGCGCAAGCCACCCGTGAAGCGTAAAGGGGACAGGAAGTTTTTACGACGCCTTCCCCATTCAGTCCAAAGCACTACCGCTACTGTTTCTTTTACACCAGTGAACCACTTCGTGTGCCAACAGGAAGCTCTTCGTAAAAGCAGAAAGAATCGGCGCCATCGACACAGTGAACAGTCGTTTGCCCGGCTGTCGGTGTTAGTGCACAGGGGCGCAATCGTCGGAATTGCTTGGACGGCTTGGATTTGCATCGCTTGTTCCTGGCGATGCCTTGTAATGCAAGAGGTTGAGCGTGAGGAGACGACACAAAGGAGCTGGAAGAAAAAACTAACAGTGTCATTTACGCATTTTCACCTTCGAGACGACTCGAAGGTGAAAGCCATCATGATCCTTTTGTCCACCTTCTTCTTTGTCTTCTCATTCGATGTGGCAACCTCCCTCGCCCTCCTCCCTCCACTCGCCAAAGAATTTCTACACACCACCTGGATTTGCACTGCCTCCGGGATCGACCCACCTTTGACCAAACGACTATATAATGTGACGATGTCATCATGTGACGTCATGGTATGCGATGTGTTAGTGACGTAGTGATGACGTCACGAACCGTGGAAATATGTGACGTCACGATGGTGTAATGTGGTGACGTCATCGCGTGATGATTTTTAGCGTGACTTGAGTGGACTTCGTCTTTGAAGGAGAAGTAGTAAGATCAGGCACGCACAAGCCATGCTTCTCTTATCCCCAGTTTCCTGGTAGGTTAGGGGCTCCAGATTTTTTTTTTTGCTGTAGGTTTTCTTGTAGCGCAAAAAGACAGGACAAATGTAGGTACACGTGGACACGGTCGCTAACTTCTAACAATGTCCTGTCTGTCCATGTGTGCCTACATTTGTCCTGTATTTTATTTGCGCTACAATAAACGTACTGAACATGTGTTACGAGACAGTCCGTATCGCATCTCTCGTGCACCGTATTCTATTTCTGCCATCGACCTGACCATATTGTTCTTCATTCCGTTGTCCACTCTCTTTGTCCACTTCGTGCATGCGATATAGGAATGTGGCTTATTTTGTGAAAGCAGCTAATTATCAAATAACCCACAGTGTCCCTTATGATTTCACCTAAGACGACTCGAATTCGAAAACCATCTTATTCTTCTTAGTCGATGTATTGATCACGCTACGCAACCCTCTGAATGCTTTCTGGACCAAACGTGGTTTTGCACTGCCTCCAGGATCGGAAGCACCTCACCTTGTTTTGCACTACCTTCGTGATCGGCCCAACTTTGACCAAGCTACGATGTCGTAAGATCAAGTCATGGTGTGACTTTAGGCCACGCGACGTCACAGTGAGGTCATGGTGACGTCACAAATTTGGTTGTTCTCTCCCGTAATATAGCGACGTTATATGGTGACGTCGTCATCATGTGATGATTTTTTCGTCACTCGTGTTGTCCCCGACGCCGCGGGACGCCGAAGGTCAATTTCGGGTTTTTATGAGGCTTTTAAGGCTTTCGCTTTAATCAGCAAATTTTCCTCACGAGTTCGTTCACCCAATTTGCATGGTGAAATAATGGGCTGGTGAAACAATGTTCAATCATTAATCACATCAGATATGGCATGTTGGAATCGTGGAGGTTTGCACCGGGTTCTTTTTTTCCTCTCGCTCTCCCTCATTCTTCCTCCTCTCCACTTCGCCGAGCAGAGTTTAATGTTAGTGTTAACGTTCGGCCCTTTGAAGTTGGAGCACATTGATGATGATGATAATTTCCTATTAAAGTTCGACACGGTTAGAGGTCAAGCTTAAACAGATCTGCTGTTAAAACGCCGGAGACATTCAGGTAGGCGCCACACGCACTGGTGTGTTAATGTGAGATGCGTAAGCGTTTCTATGCCAACTCAACGAGATAACTGCTTGTCTCTGTTACGTAGCGCTATTATCATCACGAACGCATGGATTCATAAAATGAAATAAATATTCTTGCGGGGCTCGGTTTCAAGCCGTGCCCCCACAATTTGAAGCCAAGCGTTTTAAACCATAGGCCTAAGCACAAATGCTTGCAATGAGTGAATATGTCGAAACCATGCCAATACGTTGCACCCATGGCACAAAACAAATGTAAAAGGGGAACACTTGCTACGAAAGCTTAGTCGCTGATTTTTGCGGTCGTAGAATACAAGCTGTCTGAACTACGGAATCAAGATGTGCACAGTGATAAAACGGAAGCAGCTCGCAGAATAAAGGGCAAATTGGATATCAATGGGAGGGGCCTTCGTTCGACAGGGGACATAAACGTAGGCCGAGTTTGACAATGATCCGGGGCAACTTATAACGACAACAGTGATAATTATACACATAAGCAAAATTTACACATTATGAAAATTCAATGCGAAACTCGCGTTTCGGTGATCGCGGGATGCGCCTGCGATGTGAGTGTTCCAGAAGGTGATGAGCGCTGCAAAGAAGAGAGAGGCCATCACGGTGGTAGAATTAGAGATGTCTATGAACTGGCTTTCGAACGCGGTACACGACTCGCTAGGGTTGCGCACTGTCTGCGACACATAGCGCGATAAGTTGAGCTCCGTGCGTTTGTGGTCACATGAACTTGTCGTATGCGTATAAGAAAAACGCATCTGAAGCATTATGACCGATAAAATTTGTTCCAGAGCTTATGTTTGCGTATTTTCCCTTTTTCCGAGCTCCGGCGATCGACTGCTCATGGCGTGAAATACGTTGAAGCGAATGTAGGCGTGTATATATGGACGTCACAAAAAAGCAGGTAGCCTAGCGCCTACCCAACTCTGCCGTTTTCAGTGCAGTAAATTACGGTGATTTCATGAGGAGCAGCCAAACACCTATGCGAGCACTCTGGTCACATGACAGTGTATGTGAAACGACATATTTCTGTAACAGCTAGAACACGCTACATTTACTGTATATGTCCCGCTTAAAAAATAGCATATACATTAAGTCGAGCACATGCTACCCAGTACCCATATTCTGTGATATGATTATGTGCTGTTGCACAACGAAGCCAGCGCCTCCTTTATCTTATAAATAGAAGAGGCACTGACGAAGCAAAGCGCTCTTTTTGTGTGGGGGCGTTCTTTTCAGCGATTAAGAGTCAAATGTTTGTTTTTTGCTTCAGTTTTTGCGTATTGCATAGAATTGAATTTCCGTATTGTATGCGCGTAGTCTATCGATCTCGTGATTGCTACGTTGAGCGTGCGATGCATTGGTTCGTGTCCTCTTGACTTGTAAAAGAGTGCTTGAACGTCATCACTCGACTTGTGTTTTCATTTTCATTAGCCAGTTTCGCGTGAAACTTGCTGAATATGGCATACTCACGTAGTTGCTGTAAGTGGAATGGGATGTCTTCAAGCTGTGCCGTAGCAATCACTTTAGCCCTGTCACATTACTTTCTATATTCTTGCCAAACAGGTCATTCACGGTTATGGTAGCGCTAAAAAAAAGCGTTCAAATCCAACTCGTGATTTCGTTAGCAAGCTTCTCAAGCCATTAACTGCGTGATTTTTTAGTGGTACCGACTCGTATAACAGCTGTTTACGGAACAGGAACGAGATTGCAGGCATGAGTTCTGCAGATACATCGAGCGTGCGTACACAAGAACTGCAGAATATGCAAATAGTGAAATAGAAATATATGGTAAAACAGAAAAATAAGTTTACGTGTTGCAAGTGTTGCGATCGTCACTAGGTCAGGCTCCGGAAGCAAGATGAATATTGACAGGACATTTTATGACGGACAGTGCGGCCTTCGGGATTCCGCAAAATTTTCTCGACTGGCTTTAAAACAACAACCGTTGACATGTATGCCGGGTGCACCGGGTAGACGGGGAATTTTGTCGGCAAAGCGTCCTTTGACAATATCGCCTGTTTCGACAGCTTCATCGGGATGTGTTCTTTGTAGTGTACCATGCATTTTTGCACACAATTTCGGGCCCGAAATGTCTCGCGCAGAAAAAATTGATCGACTGAAGGACTCGATCCTTGTTCGGGATTATCCGCCTCCACATGTCCAGAAGGCTCTTGGTGCACAAAACAACGAGAACTTTTCTTTAAACGTCTTGTACGTAATTCGTATTGCAGCCGGGTACAAAACGTTTTTGCCCCATTAGGCACTACGGCGCGCGGCGCATTCTCGGAAAAGTGCGCGCAGAATGTCTATGTTCTATATTTGTCCCACTTGCTCAATGTAGAAGATAGGCCGCAACAACTAGCGCCATCTATCATAGAGAGCCAGCAACTAAGACAGCATGTGTGGCGCTCTCTCCACCGAGCCGCTGCGTTGTTCGCGCATCTCTGTTAATCTTCCACCGAGGACGCCACACTGATGCATGCACTGATGCTGCCCGAAAAGATCTCTAGAGCTTTTAGTAAAAAAACACTAGGCCCAACTAGGATATTTCTCGATCGTGTTTGGAGATTTATTTGAAACTTCTCATTCGAGGGCGCAGTGTTAGGCATATGATTACTTGCTCTCTAAAAGTTAGTTTAAAAGTATCGAAGATTTTTTTGGGGTAATTATCAGGAGATGTACAAATTACGGTAACTCCATTCAACTTTCTTGATACGCAGAAAAATTCTGATAACAACCCGGAGAAAGTACAGGGGCTTTTCGGTATGGTACACGTTAGACGCACGTTTGTAGATTTGGATCCATGCACCGTCTGTCAGCTGCAGACAGGGTACCCTCAAGGAGGTTAAAAAAAAATTTTTTTAAAACCTCCTTGGGTACCCTCGAGTTATCATTGCAAACAGGGACACTTTGAGCCCTCTCACAATACAGCTCATAGTGCTGTAAATTGTCTACTTATATTGAAGGGGAAAACCTTCAATGTCTCATAAAACGCCAAAATTGACCGTCTGCTTTAACACCGGCGATGCAACAATGATTGGGATTCGTCGAAATCATTGAGTGAATTCAAATAATTCAATTATTCCATAATCGTTGAGCAGATTGATCACGTGACGGGGTCACCATATGACGCAACAGAACGAGACGTGATTTTGTGACGTCATCACATGACACCGTCGCTGGTCAAAGGTGAGCCGGTCATGGAGGAAATGCAACAGCAGGTGCGGTTCAGATGGCTGGCAATGCCTACGATCCTGGGGGCACTGCAAAATCACGCTGTTTATGTTTTCGTTGCGCCGGGCAGTGCGAACAGAAATTACCGTCATCATGAATCGCTCCGCGCTCGCGTCGTCTTTCTCAACTTCTGCTTCGCTCTCATAACGCGTGCGCCGATTTGCCTTGTGTAAAATGCAATAACTATGATGGGCGAGTCTGTTACGTGACTAAAAACCACGTATAGTCACGCAACAACTAGTTACTGCTGTAAATCACCTAACATCACGTAACAACTAGTCACGGGGCTAAAATCGCCTAACATCACGTAATAACTAGTAAGGTACAAAAATAACGTAAGCTGACGTCACTAAAACCACGTAAAATTATGTAACTACTCACGTGGCAAAAGCTATGTTACATTGCGCAACTAGTCACATCACTAAAATCACGTAACACAAAGTAACTATTCACGTGACTGAAAACCACGCAACTTCGCGCAACATTTGTTCGCGTGATTAAAAATAACGTAACATAGCGCAAAATTAAGTCAGATCACTAAAGACAACGTATCATCACGTAACATCTAGTAATGTGACTAAAGTCACGTAACATCACGTAACAACTAGTGAAGCCACATGTTCCCGCCATAAGCAACTAGCGCCTAGTCACGTAACCTCACGTAGAGCTAGTCCCGTGACGCCTCCCCGCCAAAACCAAGTAACAGATAGTCTCGTGATATCTTCTCGCCAGAAACCACGTAACAGCTGGTCACGTGACTAAAATCCCGTAACGCTAGTTACGTGGCTAAAATCACGTAACATTACGTAAGAATTACTTGACTAAAGTAACATCAAGTAATAAGTCACGTGACATACGTTTCCGCCAAATCACGTGACACGTGCTCATTGTAGGGCACGGAGAAGACTACCTCAGTCAGGCCATACCTAGCACCACTATCAAAAACTTAGCATCTCTAGCAAAAGTTTGGCATTACTAGAAATCTTAGCTAGGTTTCAAAAAGGGCAAATTGGGATCATTGAGAGAGGTCTTCGTCCTGCGGTGTATACAAACATTGGGTGAGTTTGATGATGATACGGGACAACTTGTAAAGCCGACGAAGAGAATTGTACGCATAAGGAAAACTTACACTTAAGAAACTTTAATGCGAAACGCGCTCTTCGGTGATCGCGGGATGCGCCTGCAATGGGGCGGTTCCAGAAGCTGACGAGCGCTGGAAAGGTGAGAGACGCGACGCTGACGCTGTCCGAAGAGATCTCTCGAGTGTCTCGAAAAAAACTAGGCCCAACCAGGGTATTACACGATTGTTCCCGGACACTTATTTGAGACTAGACATTTCAGAGCACCGTGTTAGGCATATGTTTAATTGCTCTCTAAAAGTTAGATTAAAAGATATGATGGAATTTAGGAGATAATTGTCAGGAGATCTAGCAATTTCCGTCGCTGATGCAGATTGGTAGATATACAGAAAGATACTGAGAAGAGCCCAGAGAAAGTACGGGGGTTTTTCGTTATGGCATATAGTAAGAGCATGCTTCTACATTGGCTCCATGCACAGTGTGTTCCGTACCCTCGACACACGGGTAAGCTTACTCGCTCTTATACCCAACTGCAGTTAGCGGACGTAACCACAGTTACCGTAAACCAGACAGAGGCGCTGGTGTTGTTTAGGTAACTTCAGCGGAAATCGGTGTCCCAGCTAAATAGACCCAAGATTAAAAAGAAAACCATGCACTGTAGGAAGATTTTACCTGTTGTATATTAGTGGTAGCCATGTGTACATTAACTTCTATTTTTTTCATGACTAAGAGTTTATTATTTATTAACTTTAATTTGCCAACCTTTTTATTCTTGCTCGAATTGTTCAAATGTTAATCGGAAAAATGTTCCTCGCCTCAAATAATCCCCGAACCAATCATGTATTTTTTGCTGAAACCTGTCTGGTTGTTTTTTCCGAGAAAAAACAAAAGCGTGCGAAACACGCCACATATTAAAAAAAATTACACCATCTCCCGCTAAAGGGAATCATGTGTGGATGCGAAGCAGCGCAATTTTGTTTTCTTGCGTTCTTAAGCCTGTGCCTTTCCTCTGGCGTAGAATGAGTCGTTAGTCGGCAAATAAACGCCGTATTTACTCTGTATTCAAATATGTGCTCTTGGTATGTAAAGGTCCACAACATGACGTGTATTGACAAGACTTTGTCGAAGTCACGCTAAATAACTTTCACGGCGTGCAAGTCAGCGAATGTTCGGTAAGGGCTATTCGTGAGCTCCTTGGACACAGCATCGCGCGACGCGGTCGGTAAACGCATGGCACCTTAGCCCTCTCGTATTAATGACATGGCGTTTGCAGCAAACCCACGCGCGCAGTCTAGCCTCCTAGTGTCGACCCAAACAATACGTCTGGGACTGCTCTAACAGCGCGTACCGCGTCGCAATCAAGCCTTGTATGGCGCCCCCTAACTGCTTTTTCCTCATTATTCAGCCATAGAGTGCAGGCCTCTTGTTCCTCGTCTTGGAGTTGCGCGAACAAATGGCCGCCATCTGCTCGCTCTAAATTAGGCTGAAGACGCCAGCATGCCCAAGTGTTCTTCCGACCTGTATCATCTTGCATGCATCTGCGAGAACGCAGCCGATCAAAGTGAAATGCGTTAGCAGTGCGCATGAACGAGGCCCGGAGGCTTAATTTACCCCTTGACCGGCGCCGTTGTGTGATAACCCTATCTTTGCCAGAGCATCTTCGTTTCTATTGGAACGCGTGTTTCTTTTCTTGTGACAGGCCTTCAATAACTAAGACGTGTTACCACTCGGCGCAGGCCGTACCAGGTGCTGATGGAGATGTACCCACTAAATTTGGCAACAATAGCAACACAGAAGTAGGTACACATACTCCATCAAGATATTCTAGGGTAGAGAAAGAAGGATAACAAAATATATAATGCACAATACCGAAGGCACACAACGCAAAAAAACAATGCAAGGGTACATCTCATGGTATTGATGAAATCTAACTAAAAAATTCGGCAGATCTCACGTACTGTGGGAGTCGATGTTATGCGAAGCATGCGGCGGGAAGGTGACTGTGGCGTAACTTTTTAATGAGCGACACGTTACAAAATGACGCTAAGGATTTGTATACATTTTATACGCACATATATATGTTGAAGAGCCGCATAGTGTTATATGACTAGTTTACGGTTGGGTAACGCTGACAAGGGCAACGTGGGTATTACCAACACCAGAAGCGGTAAGCTGATATATAGTGTTTATACTTGTTCCTTATGATGGAGAACGCACGCACGTTTCACGAACCCGTGTGCGCGTGTGCAAGATGTTTCTGACAGTGCTTGAACAAGGTCATCATCACCGCGATCAGTGAGCACCAGCAGCTGGTCATGACTTGTAGGATCCAGTCGTGATCGTGGTGGTGACGAGCGGTCCATGTGTGGTGAAGTATGTGGTATAGTAGAGCTGTTGGAATTCGTGAATGTCTCGGCCATTTCGTCGACAAGTTGTCTGTCGATAGAGCCGGCGACATGTCGGAACCTGAAGCCACCCTTCGCGTTGGTGAGGTATAGGCCGTGGGGGCTGGTAGGCCTGGATAGTGCCACGTATACCAACATCAGTGGATGGCGCTTGTCGTATTCGTAGACTACCTGGGCGTATGTGGCCTACGTAGCCTAGTCTACAAAGCGGCTGTCAATCAATCTGGCATCATCCTCGGTCAGCATGAGACCATCGCCCAACCTAGTGAAAACTGAAGAGGACACTGCGTAATTCTGGCGGACGAAGTACATTTTACGGTGCGGAGATGTGGATATCACATGTAACTTTCATTAATGTATTCCTCCGGGCTTCATGCTTCATGCTCTATTGTTCCTGCACGAAAAACACAGTGGACGCCTTCACATTTATACTGACGGTTCAGTTTCTTCTACAAGCTCAGCAGGGGCAGTGGTCATACCCGAGAAATCCGTCACCATAAAGTTCAAGACGTCGCATTTGACATCATCGACGGCTACAGAACTCACCGCCATCCGTGCTGCTCTAGAGTTCGTAGTGGAAGAAACGCCACAGACGTGGTCAGTCTTCTCTGACTCCAAAGCAGCGCTCCAGTGCATTATGTCCCCATATCGTCACGGACCAAATGAACAGTTAGTCGCTGACATAAGACTGCTTCATCACCGCGCCATTGAGAAGCACCACAGCCTAATCTATCAGTGGATACCGGCCCATTGCGGTATCTACGGAAATGACCGTGCTGATGAAGCTGCCCGATCTGCCCATGATGCTCTCCATTGTGCATCTATACCGCTGTCAAGAACGGACGCCGCAACAAGGCTTCGTTCCCATGCACGTGAACTGACACTGGCACAGTGGAACTCGACGGAATTTACCAACGCCCGTCTTCACAACTTGCACCCGAATCTACAGCTTCGTCTTCCGTCGGGAATAACTAGAGCTGAGGAGACGCTCCTGTGCCGCCTGTGGCTCGGGGTGGCCTTCACGAAGGCCTACTCATTTCGAATTGGAATGGCCAGCAGCCCGACATGTGATAACTGTACCTGCGAGGAGACAATCACCCATCTTCTCTGTGAGTGTCCTCGCTTCAGTGCACAAAGAGAAGAACTGTCCAAAGTGCTAAACAGACTTGACAATCGTCCACTGTCGGAGGAAAAGATTTTAGGACACTGGCCGAAACCATCCTCGGCACATAAAGCTTTAAAAGCGTTACTGCGCTTTTTGCGCAAAACTAGTCTCATAGACAGACTTTAAGCAGTGTCGTTTATCGTACTATTGTTCTTTTTTTTCTTCTTTTTGTAACATCTCTTTTCTATCATCTTTCACTCCCCCTTCCCCTTTCCCCAGCACAGGGTAGCCAGCCGGTCTGAGAACTGGCTAACCTCCCTGGCTTTCCGTTTTTCTTCTCCTCCTCCTCCTCCTCCGGGGTCGAGCAATGCTTCAATATAGCTTGCTGAATAATAGGAATAAAAATGCGATGTTTATTAGGCTGCTATAAAAGCGGAGCCAACACTGAAACCACAGACGTTAATCTGACACGACGCCTGTATCGTAGGAGTACACATCATAGGAGTGCCATGTTGTGTTTATTGCTTTCTTGTAAAATTAGATAGCGAGCACTAATTGACGTTGCACCGATATTACGCCTGCGTAGTCTGTTTTTCCAAACCAGTTTATAAACCTGATGTGGCTCAGTGGTAGAATACCTGATTGCCACGCAGAATGCTTGGGTTCGATTCCTACTGGGATCATAATTTTTATTCTTTCCATTGGTCAAGTCAACACTGCCGATGTTGTTTTTTCTTAAAGCTCTCGCATTTATTACCAATGTCTGTTCTCGCCATTCCTGGGCAGATATAGGCTGCCAGTCCAGTGGCGCATACCCTGATGATGATGATTAGTGGGGCTTTGTGGCGCAAGGGCCATGGGTGGCCAAAGAGCGCCATGTCTTTTGTGCGGTGTTAGCGATGACCAAAGATTACGATGACAGGGTGTACTGTGGCTGTATAGAGGCCTAAAATCACGCGCTATAAAGAAGCGTAAAAGATGTGTATACAGTATAAAATTATGGCAGTGACAAGTGGTGTGATCTATGGGTGTGGGATGAATGACGAGTGAGCATGATATCTACATGTGAGAGGCGGGAAAGCAGCACGGATGCTTCCTCAAGGCCTTTGACCCCAAAGGTCGGGAGGCAGGTGCTTCCTTTGATAGAAACCGCAGCAACAGCCTCAATCATGAGACCGCGCTACGGAGCGCCTGGAAAAATAACGTTGAAATTGCGTACATCTTTCAGAAATTCAAAGAGGGACTGGTATTTAAAAAGGGGTTCTCTGCCAATGAGCATAACAGGATGGAGTGGGAACTGCATGTATGTGGATGAAAAATGTTTTTTCCTGAGAGCGTCTAGTTCCGTACATTGTAGTAGGCTGTGAAGTACAGTTAAGGGATCGCCACAGTAGTCGCACAAAGGTGGATCGCCTCCGGACAGAAGGTATGAATGTGTACTGTATGTGTGGCCAATCCTAAGTCTGCAGAGTGTAACTTCTGTGTGGCGTGACTTTGATACTGGTGTCCAATTACCTAGTTGCGGCTTGATAACATGCAGTTTATTTTGTGTGTTCCTATTCCATGTGCTCTGCCAAAAGGCCCTGATCTTTCTTTTGAGGAATGGTTTTAAGTCTAGTGGAGGGATAGCTACAGACGTATTGGGACTGTTTTCGTGGGCGGATGCTGCTAGCTGATCCGCCAACACGTTGCCTTGTATCTCGCGGTGCCCTGGCACCCAGCACACTACGACACACTACGGCGGCGTACCCGGTGTACGGGTACGCCGCCGCATACCCGTACACCGCGGCCCGTGGCAAACGGGTATGTGCCACACGTGTCAAGTGGAAAGGGTTTGACGACGTACGCGAGAGGATTTTCACGTTATTCATGCCATGACCCGACAATCAGATTCGTCAATTCCTCTTACCCTCCCATGTCAATTTTGGTCTACACCAAGTTAAGGAGGCGATGATGAGAGCACCCAGACGTAAGTGGCTAGATAGATAGATAGATAGATAGATAGATAGATAGATAGATAGATAGATAGATAGATAGATAGATAGATAGATAGATAGATAGATAGATAGATAGATAGATAGATAGATAGATAGAAAAACGCTCAA